>NW_022437527.1:19289-34005 GCF_009761245.1 Sapajus apella
AAGAAAAAGAAAGAAAAGAAAGAAACAAAGAAGAAAAAAAGAAAAAAAAAAAAAAAAAAAAAAAAAAGAAAGCCATTTTTTTTTTTTTTGAAACATTCATTCCATTTGAGTGAAATAACACCTGAGTGTGGTTTCCATCTACATTTTCAAGATGACTAGTGATGTTGAAAACCTACTCTTTTACCTGTTAGTAAATATTTGTATCTTCTTTTTCAAAATGACAATTCAGGTTCTTTGCCCAGTTTTTGTTAGATTATTTGGTTTTGTGTGTTTTTCTACTTAGTAGTGTTGGTTTCTGGAAAATGTTTGATACAAAAGTTCTTCCCATGTGGAATCTTTATCATGTTCTCTCAGGTTGTGAGATGCCTTCTATTTTGCTTCATTGTTTCACTTCCAGTGAAGAAGGTTTTCAGTATTTTGTGTTCCCACATTAGTTTTTTTCTTTCTCTTAGCAGTGATCTTGTGTTCAACCAAAAGAAAAAGTAATTTTGACCCGTTCTCTCGGCAAGGAAGGTTTTTCTATCTTTTTTTTTTTTTTTTTTTTCATTTTTGCAACCTGTGAGCATAGACTGAGATTTCCTTAAACTAATGCTCACCCTATGTTTTTCTGTTGGAGCTTTATGCTTTAAAGTCTTTTTATATGAATATCTTCAATTCGTTTTGAGTTGATTTTTGTGCATTTTGTAACATACAGTGTGTTTTCTTTCTTTTTGGACTTTTGGTCTTTTTAAAATCATTTATTATAAAGACATAGAATTCTCCATTTTGTGTCTTTGTTGTCCTCTGAGAATATGTTGACTGTGAATTTTCATTCATTTCTTAGCTGGCTAATTTTGTCAGTGGCATATTAGCCTCTTTCTGTGCCACATAGAATGACTAAAAAGAAGACAAAAACCCCGATATGTAGACTCCCATGATGATATGAAAACTAAAAAATACTGAAGTGTGTGCATTATGAGTCCATCTATAATGGTGAATTGTGGTAAATAAAATACACGTCAAAAGATGATATTGAAACAACAGTGATTGAACATGAATGTTCAGCTAGCACCCTTCCAACAACTGGCTAAACCCAAACAGAGGATTACTGTGTGGATACATCCGTACAATGGGTAGTGAAGGGAAATGTCACTTAGATGAGAATAGAAGCGTGGATTTCAACCTCTTTTTTCATTTGGCCGAATGCAGGTACAGGTTCTAGACTCAACAAGTGGAAAAATTTTAAAAGAAGAATTCTATAAGATTTAATATTGCCACAAAATTGCAATAAACTAATTTTGTTCTTCTTACACCATAATGCTCTGGTATAATTCAATTAGAAATAAAATGCACATTTCAAAAAGATCTCACTAGTGGAAGAAAACATAGTTAAAACTCTTCTATTTTTACTTTATAAGAAATACATTATTTTCCATTTGGAGGGAAAAAACAGAATTTTGTTGCCCACATGGATCACTTTCATGACTGTAAAATTAAGGAGTCAAAAACCAAACAAAAAAAGCCCTAAACCATTTATAAAGAAAATCATATTGGGAGTATCCAGAGATACTTAGGGCTATTTACAGGTTTAAACCAGTGCTTGCCTTTTATTTCAAAACCAGTACAGTCACATAATTTATTTTCATAATCCATTTTTAATGTTCAGGCCCATTGTTGGTTCTTGGTGGGAAGATTTTGACTCTGATGACATTTTATTGCATATATTACATATGTATTCTAAATATATGTATTACAGACACATAATGTATGTAATAAAATGTCACCATATATGTATGTATTATTTGTTGTATCAGTTGAATTTTGCCATCTGTTCCACGCTTTTTTTACTTGTAGAAACTGGTTGGTAAAATAAGTATTTGTTGGTATTCATGTAAGTTTGTGCTTTTTATTAACCTTTTAGTTTGCGTAGGCATTGTATACAAATGTGGAAGACAGTTATAGTGTGGCACCATTTTAATAACATACTTTTATTTTTTTATGTGTCTGTAGTAGTGTATTATAAAAGAAGCTATAAAAGAAAAACCCCTCATGAGACACAAGCCATGAATTTTACTATATCAAGGAACTTTCCAAATATTTCTATTTTGCTGAGACTTATTCTTTCTTCTTACTCATGAAAGCTTGTTGAATTCTTAAATGCTTTTTTGTCATCAACTGAGATGATCACATAATTTTTATCTAATCTGTTGTGTTATATTGTCTAGAGTATTTTATTCTGTTTTTGAAGAAGGCCATTTATTTCTAATATATAGAAATATAGAATGTACTTTTTTTTTGAGACGGCATCTTGCTCTGTCGCCCAGGCTGGAGTGCAGCGGCATGATCTCAGCTCACTGCAACCTCTGCCTTCTGGGCTCAAGCAACTCTCCTGCCTTAGCCTCCCTCGTAGCTGGGAGTACAGGCATGCACCACCACACCCAGCTAATTTTTGTAATTTCAGTAGAGACAGTGTTTCACCTCGTTGGCCAGGCTGGTCTAGAGCTCCTGACCTCAGGCAATACATCTGCCTTGGCAGAAATTTTAGTTGTCACCAGAAAGGTGTGTCAAAGGACACACAGTGAAAGGAGCCACTGGGATGTGAGGCAGAAGACTTTGTTCAACACTGTTACAATGTTTGTGTAAATGAGCAAAACACTTTTTTTTTTTTTTTTTAGTTTTTTGCTTTTTTTTTTTGTTTATTTGAAAATGAGTAAAACATATTTTAAAATCCTTGTAAATTCTGGCCAGGTGCGGTGGCTCATGCCTATAATACCAACTTTTTGGGAGGCCAAGGTGGGTGGATCATCTGAGGTCAGGAGTTTGAGACCGAACTGGCCAACTTGAGGAAACCCCATGTCTACTAAAAATACAAAAATTAGCCAGGTTTGATGGCAGGCACCTGTAGTCTCTGCTACTTGGGAGGCTGAGACAGGAGAATTGCTTGAACCCGGGAGGCAGAGGTTGTGGTGAGCCGAGATTCTGCCACTGCACTCCAGCCTGGCACCTGGCGACCAAGCAAGACTCCATCTCAAAAAAAAAAAAAAAAAAAAAAAAAAAAAAAAAAAAAAAAAACCACAAGCTCAAGAACCTAAAAATGCAGTCAGTCCATTCAAACATACAGAGCTGGAGAACAGAACAGTGAATGAGGGCAGGTAGGAAATGAGCGAGGTTGGTCAGATGACATCACTTAGCTGATACACAAGCTGAGCAAGTCCAGAGAGCTAATGACTCCTGTCCTCTGGTGAGTGTCAGTGCTTCCTCTGAGGGCGCATAGTGATTCTAGGTAATAAAATTGTACTGCATACAGGATTCAGACAAAAGGAGATTTTAGCTGCTCTTGCCACAAAAATACCAAAAATGGGTGACTAAGTGAGTTGAGGATTATGTTTATTTGTGTCACTATGGTAAACTCTTAACCATGTATATTCCATAAAATCATTTTGTGTACCTTCAACACATACAATAACACAATTAATTTAAAAATCATCGGTCAGCAGAAAGGCTGCAGTTGTAGTAAAGAAAGCATAATGTGGGTGCACAGGCAAGGAGGGGCCTCTGTGTTTCCACATAGACCCTCGCTGGGAGGGAGCACACTTTGCCATCCTTGGTCACTGCTGTGGAGAGAAGCAGAGGCTAAGGGAGAGGATGCAGGAGTCAAGGTGGTTTTATAGATTCTAACTTGGCACCTTGTCAGGGGTTACATATTCAAAATCCAAACAGAAAAGCAGCAGTGTCAGCACTGCTTACTGCCAAGCATAAGAGCATGAGAGGCCGCAGGGCTGAGCCCCCTCCAGACAGAACACTCAGCACCCAGCAGACTTCGTACTTTTAGGAGCTCAAAAAATACGTATAGTTTAAATCAAACAAAATGAACATAAACTAGTTTTTTTTAATGGAGAAATGGTCATGGAACACACAATGGCCTTAAAAGAGCCTAGGAATCACCCAGAAAGCTATTGATAAGCTTTTTATCATCTGGAATGAAAGTCACCAACAGGGTGACTCTCAGAAGAAGCAGGTAGAGTCAGATGAACTGAGAATACGAGGGGAGGATACACAGTTCCTTCTATAAACTGTAGAAAAGGAAACCACACAGCAGTGAGGGAGGGCATGTTCCTGACTGTTCAGGAGGACACTAGGGGAGGGCAGGGTGAATGGAAAGGTTCTGAGGAGCTGCTGGCTCAATGGTGGGAATTTTTTGAGAATATTAAAAAATGTCAACATGTGTCCAACTTGACACTAAAGGCATGGGAGGCTTATTGTGTGTCTCTATGAAAAGAATTCTACTTAAAAAGAATAGCCTGGCATGAAAAAGAAAAAAAATATGGAAATTCACACTGAGGACCAATGAGAGAAAGAGAGATACTGTTCTGGAAAATCATGGACACAGGGAATGGAGGATGATGAAGACACAGGTTCCCCATCAGAGGTGGCTCTCAGATGTCACAGCTGCACCTGCCACCTCAGATCATGGGCTTCAGTGTGAAAAGGCCCTGCGTCCCAAGCTGCAGGAAGCAAGATGTTCTGCTTCCTGGAGGTTCTTTTACTAGGAAGGGGTAGCTGTGTGACTCTGAAAACAGAAGGGGTGGAGGAACCTCCACCCCAGGAGGTGCCGTAAATGCCCCCGGGCCCATGGGAACAGCAGCAGCAGCAGAAGCCTCATGCAAGGACTTAGCTGCTGGGTGCTCACCTTCCAGGTACAGGAGGAAAAGAGCTCTTTTCTCACTTCCCTGTGGGCCTGGAGCCCTGAGGGAGTGCTCAACCTGCTGCCCTAGGACTGGCTGTGATAATCAGCTTAGTCCTCAGGCCAGAGACTACTGATGCTCAGGGATGCTTTTTAACTGAGTCGTCTCAACTGCGCTGAGGTGGCAGGTCCAGCTGTGACATCTGAGACCCACCCCTGATGGGGAACCTGCAACCCCATCTTCCTCCCCTCCCTATGTCCATGATGGACAGTTCGAGGGGCTGATTTTTCTCTTCAGTCTGGGAGCATTTGGCAGTATCTAGAGAGTTTTGTTGTCAGAACTGAGTGAAAGGTGTTACAGGAAACTACTGGGTAGAAGAGAGAGAGGCTGCTACCCCTCTTACCATGAGCAGGACAGCTCCAAGCACAGAATAGCAAGTGTGGGGGCCAGAAACTCTGCTTTAAACTATATCAACCCAAACATTGATTGTGAATGTATTGGAAGATCAGCCACTAGATGCGGAAGAAGAAATTGGTATTTTGAAAAGAAAACTCAGAAAGTCTTGAGCAGACAAGTCCTGCTTAACCTGTCAGGGAAAGGCAACTCTCCCTGGTGGGACCAGGCTGAGAACACACCCATGGCAGGGAGGCTCTGGGGAGTTCTGTGTGGTTTGATCATTCTGACTTCAGTCCCAGCACAGCCAGCGATCTTCATTCCCTTTCCTCATGCTCGAAATCTCCCAAGGAACACATGGGTCTTAGGCTGGCCCCATAACTGAGGGATTATCTGAGTCTTGTTGTCTTTTGCCCTCATAAACTGTCTGATTTCCCCTGAAGTGGGTAATAATCCACACCCTGGCAGTTTCACCCAGGAACTCAAGGTCACAAACTGCCCTAAAGATGTGGATCCACAGACATACAGCTCTCTTCACCTTCCTCCATCCTGAGTTTATTTCTATGCTCAGAACAACCTCACCTCCTTTTCCTCCTGAAGATCAGCCCTCACCAGGAGAACTAGGAGTCAGAGGGCAGAAGGCCTGCAGTGAGCATGTTTAGCTACAGCTGAGTGTCAGGCCCAGGGCACCAGGATAGAAGGTGATGGCTCATGGCCTCAAAAGGGCAAGAAGTGGGATGCCACCCTGGGGTTGGGGGTAGACAGGGAAAAGCAGGTGTAAGTTTGGGTTTTTGACAGATGCAGACGTGGGAGGAGATTACTTGGCTTCTGTGGTTGGATTCTGTAGTTTCTTTTTCTTCTTATTTATTATTATTATTATTTTTTTTTTTATTGAGAAGACTGGGCCGGGCGCGGTGGCTCACAGCTATAATCCCAGCACTTTGGGAGGCCAAGGCGGGTGAATAAAAATGTCAAGAGATCGAGACAGTCCTGGTCAACATGGTGAAACCCCATCTCCACTAAAAATACAAAAATTAGCTGGGCATGGTTGCACGCACCTGTAGTCCCAGCTACTCAGGAGGCTGAGGCAGGAGAATTGCTTGAATCCAGGAGGCAGAGGTTGTGGAGACCATGCCATTGCACTCCAGCCTGTGTAACGAGTGAAAATCCGTCTCAAAAAAAAAAAAAAAAGAAGTCTGGCTTTGTTGCCCAGGCATGTTCTCGGCTCACTGCAACCTCAGCTGCCTGGGTTCAAGTGAATCTCATGCCTCAGCCTCCTGAGTAGTTGGGACTACAGGTGCATTCCATCATGTCTGGCTAATATTTTTTTCATATTTTTAGTAAAGATGGGATTTTGCCATGTTGGTTAGGCTGGTCTCGAACTCCTGACCTCAGGTAATCAGCCTACCTCAGGCTCCCAATGTGCCGGGATTACAGGTGTGAGCCACCATGGCTGGCCAAATTCTATAAGTTTTTAACTGCAACCTGGGCACAGCTGGTGTCATACTCCCCCTGACCATTTCATTGCTTATCCTGAAGGGTTCTATGTCCTAAGCATAAAGCCACTCCCTGTGGAGAGGTGACCAGGTGCAGGATGTGCTGTTAGGAATGCCTCAGTCGTCCTCCAAGCCACAGACTCCTGACAGGACCTCAGGTCCTCGGGTCTTGGCAGCAGATATAAGAGACAAGAGCAGGGTCCCCTCATGTGATGCTAGAAAAAGACATGACAGAAGAGTGAGGGACACACCGGGAGAATGAGGGAGGCTGACTATCCACAATTCCAGGGTTCAAGGGCTGAGTCACGACTGTCCCGCATGTAGTCATGGTCAGCCTCCTCTTACGAGATGATCCAAAGGATCTGCAGGAAGCATTTATTATTATCCTGGGAGCCAGAGATTGCAACCTTGAACCTGTGAAGCAATCACTCCCAGGTTCCACACGCCTAGGGCTTCTGCCTGGAGGCTTTTGTTTGGGACCGTTTTATTTTTCTCTCTATCTCTGCTTTTCCTGCTACAGATGATAGAGGGTTGGGGCACCACTCATTTTGTCTGCAGCGTAGCTAACTTGTGGGGTCAGAGGTAAAAGTTTGTGGCTGGCAGAGAGGTTGGTAAATAAGAGAGAAATTACAGAGAGAATCACTGATTGTAGGAAGCCCAAATTCTAAATATAACTGAGAACAAAGCCCTGGCTGCCACTGCCCTCTGTATGTGGGGAGGGAGACTGTGTGAATCCCAGCTGCAAACTCACTTGGTCAAATGAGGAAACTCTCTGGGAAAATCACGAAGCCTCTACAATCAGCACTGCTTGGGGAGAACAGTGGCTATATGTGAAAAGGAGGTGGAACTTCATTCCCCAGGCCTGGGCACTAGAGGAGGATGACGTGTGTGCTGTGCTGGATGGTGATGCTCAGCTTCTCCCCAAGTGGGAGCCAGGAGCCACTGAGGAAAAGTGATGTGGAACAAAAGAGAGAAGCTGAGTCTGAGGCGTGTGTTGTTTTTAATGGATCTGTGTTTCTAATGAGACTCCCCCAGTGCTGATATGACAAAATCACACTGTTGTATCCAGCAGTGTGCTTCCAGGGCAGGAGATGGTGGTTTCTGTCCTGGGGGCCAAGCCCCTGCTGGAGACTGGATAAGCAGGGAGAGATGCAGAAATCTCTGAGCACAGAGCAGGGTCCACCCTGGGGTGGGCAGAGCTGGAAGAGTGGCCTGTGCTTGGGTTGTGTGTGAGGACAGTGAGGAAGAAGGGACCCAGGCAGGATGAAGACACTCATAACCCTGCTCCTGAGGATACAAAGAGAAGGCAGAGCTGCCTCAAATCTTTCCATATGATAATCCATTTTATGTGTCAAATTAGGTAGATCACAGAACCCAGTCATGTACTCAAATATAATTCTAGATGTGTCCATGAACATATTTTTTAAGATGGGATTCATGTTTGAAGCAGCAGACTTTGATTAGTGTTCATCTGGTTTTTGCTTGTTCTGTTTGTTTGTTTGTTGTTTTTGTTTTTCTTTTTATTTTGAGACAGGGTTTCGCTCTGTTACCCAGGCTGGAGTGTAGTAGTGTGATCATGGCTCACTGCAGCCTCAACCTCCTAGGCTCAAACAATCCACCCATCTCAGCCTCCTGAGTAGCCAGGACTACAGATGTGTAGCACCACATGTGGCTAATTATTTTATTTTTTGTAGAGATTTTTTGCCATGTTGCCCAAGCTGGTCTCAAATTTTTGAGCTCAAGTGATCCACCCACCTCAGCCTCTCAAAGTGCTGGGATTACAGGTGTGAAGCACCGCACCTGACCAGGTGCATTATTCATAATGTGAGTTGTGTCCTTTAGCCATTCAGTTGACAGCCTTGGAAAAAAGAAGAAAAAGATTGAGCTATATGTTACCTCTGAGATGACAGTAAGAAACACATCACCCAGGTGGGGATGACAGAGACCTTGGTTGGATGAGAGACCTATCAGATCCATGTCACCACAGATTCATGTTATAAGTGATGGCACAGTTTCAGCCCAGCAATGCCCAACCCCAGGCCTGCTGCATCCACACTCTGCCCATCAGCCCCAGAGCAGCATGTCCTGCCCTGGTCTGTGCCTCTCCCCCAGCTGAAGCTGTGCTTCCTTGGCTCACTTTCTCGGGTTTCTCCGACTTTCAGCCAACATCCTTTACTTCCCCTTGCTGAGACAGAAGCATGCCATGTGGACCCAGAACGGGATTCTTTCAGGACTTAAGTTTTACTTCACATTTTTTACACTTTCCAAATTAAGCTTGGCTTGACCCAAATCAACATCTTTCAACCTCCACTAAAGTCTTCATTGAGACATTTTTATCTTAAAAAAAGAATTTCTCCTTGAAAAATGTAACTAGGATGAGACAATATGAACAATGGATATAGCTAAAAGTTAAACTGAGTATAAATATATGACACTGTCAGATCCAATTGAGGAAAATCAAGTGTTGTTTGAAGAGCTAACAACAGAAGTCATTACTGAGCTAGACTTGGTAAAAAGTCACCAGCCAAGATGACTGTAAAAACTCAGAGAACAGAAAGGAGGTTTTGTCTCACTTCTCTGTAGGTCTTGGGCAGTGAGTAAGTCTTAGAGTTGTCCTGCATTACATTACAGTGATAGTCATGCATTATGTTAAGGTAATACATTGCGGTATTAATAGTCAGCATTACATTACAGGAATAGTCAGCCTCATCCTCAGGCTGGAGCCCAGAAATGTGCAGAATCTGTTGGTACCAGCTTATTGAGAAGTCACCAACAGTGAAGCCACTGCTCTGGGTGCAGGTGAGTCTGGCAGATGCTCCTGGTGATGCAGAGAGGGAGAGTGGCTGAGTCAGCACAGGCTGGGGGAGGGAGCATGCAGACGGATGGTCGTGGGTGCTAGGACAGTGACCAGGGCTAAGTTGTTTGGGGTATAAGTCTGAAGAGGAGGATGCAGGCTCAGGGCCTGACCCTGGACATCAAAAGACTGTTTCTACCTGTGCAGTGAGAGAGGAAAATGAGGAGCAGGGGATCCAGGCCATGGTGGACACAGCCCTCCTGCAACCCGAGTGCTGGGCTGGGCTGGGCTGCGCTGGGCTGCCCATACCTGTTTTATCTTCTCCACTTGCCTGGTGGGGAGAGGCTGTTCATGTAAATTTGATCCACTGGTGATCTCTGCCCCACCCTAAGGACCAGTTGATGTTCAAGTTTGGTTCTTTAGAGAGAGGATTTGAGGGGTGAGACTTAGAGTTTGACCCATGGGAGAGACCAAAGAGGAAGTAGCTGCTAGGACCTTCCACAGACCTGTGAGCAGAAGACTCTGCCCAACTCTGGAGGATGCAGCTGCCCCAGCAGTAAACACAGGCTTTGCTGCCCGAGCCCTGGGGAGTTTGGGGGTGGAACAGCTGTGGGTGGTCCCATGCAGACCCTGAGACAGACCCGCAGTGCCCTCTGCTGCTCGCTGGCCACCCTGCAGTGGGACTTGTGTGAGTGGAGTCACCTGAGAGGCAGGCTGCTGTCAGACCACATAAGCTGTGAGTCAAGACTCTGGCTCTGCGCCATGTTACTGATATGTATAAAAATCATTTACTCGTGAGGTTTTTCTGGATTTCCAGGAGAAGGCCCTGTGGAAAATCTGATGACTGTCCAATGTGAGGAGGCTGCAGGGAGGGGGGATGCAGAGGGCTCTGGGCACGAAGGCCTCAGCAGCTCCTTTCACAGGGACCAGGGAAGGAGCGGACTGATAGATGGAGATTGTAAATGGTAAAATGTCCCACATTTCTGGACTCCGTGGATGAGTTTGCTATCAGGCCACACATGTTGCTTCCTTTCCAGCCATACAGGATGTTTCCCCTGAGACCCCAATACCACAGATGGGTGGATCAGCACCGCCTGGGCCCTGGATCCTGAGACATGAGTGTTAGGTCTGCTTTGCATGATGCACAGGAACATGCTTCAGTCCATTCCAGAAATACTAGGAAAAGACAAGGACAAAGCAGCAGTGAGACAGGCATGAGGCTGTGAAGGTGAAACCATGGAGGCCGCTGTGGTGAAGCAGAGGACAGAGGATAGGAGTGGGGAAGCTGTCCCCAGGGGCAACACCAGGTTTTGTGCACTGAGGAACAAATTTACTTCTTCAGGTCACCTTAGTCCCCTGGACCTTCATGAAATGAAAACTTGCTGAGGCTTTGTTCTTTCTGACATCCGGGGCCCTCTCTTCCTTCATCTTCCTTTGCTGCCCCAGCTGGAAGAGGGTCTGAACACCACATTCACTTAAGAGCTCTGAGGGGCTGTGTTGTCCTCCTTGCATGGACATTTTCCATCGAAGGCTGAGACTTGCTTCTCTCCTCCTGAGGTAGATCAAGTGCTGAGCTCCTCTCCTCAAATGCAGTGTGGGAAGCTCACTCCCCAGCTCACTGACTGAGAACCTGTCATCTATATTTTTTTCCTTTATTTCCACCCAGTGACCCTCTTGTTAAAACAATGTATATCTCCCTTGCTTAAGGGTCAGAGGTGGCCATGGGCCACCTTCTGCATAAGCTTGAAGAAATGGGAGGGGAGTGTCCACATTGGACTTCACCTTTGATCAAGACTGAAGAAAACAATAAAGATGGGATCACATTCCTCATGTGGAGGAATTCCACTTTAAAACATCAATGAATGAAGAGGCTCTTGTCCTTTGATAAATTTACAGTCAACGATTATGCCCCTGTTCACTTTCATTACAGCAACAATGAGGTTTGATTTTTAAAGACACACATGTGCACACAACTTTCATATCATTGCAGTTTTGAAATTAAAATAACAACACAGACTGGAAATTAAACCACTTATATTTCCAACACTATTCTAGCAAGTGCAGAAGAAGTCCATGCCATCTTGGAGTTATAAGATGTGTTCAATAGCACCTTTATTCTTTTATATTTTCAGGACCGATGTGAGGAATGAATGCCATGCAATCCCTGCCCTGTTGTTGCAAGACCTTTCCTGAATGCTTTGAAGCAAAGGTCAGCACTGTGGTCACTGAGTTTCCAAAGCTACCCACAGAGATTAACTTTGCTGAAGAATTAATTTTCCTGTAGAAGTATGCTGTATTTCTCTCTTTTGCCTGCTATATTTAAATCTTGAATCTAATCAAATAGCATTGTCCATTAAGCTTTGATAGCAGGTGGGACTTGTGAGGGTGCAGGCTTTAGTGTCCTATAAACAGTAGTGAATGTATCTAATCTAAATACAAAGTAGACATCAGAAGTGAGCACTAACCTCCTGGTATCTGGGGTCTATTTGACTCTATGAACTAATGGATGAGAACATTACATCACGTCAGCCCCACTTCCATTTCTTCTTATCTTTGCCACTCCTCCTTACAACTAAGTATTTAATTCTCAGCACTACATTAATTCTCAGCCTGCTGTGAACAAGGCCAGCCCTGGTGCTGTTTCTGCTGTGGACACTGAAGGGAGAACAGAGGTCTCCATGTGCCAGTGAGGGTGGGTCTCTGAGCCAAGAACCTTGGGGAGGGTAGCATGATAGCTCAGGCACAGACTAAATGAGATCATTCACTGCAGGCTGCCTTCTGGGTGTGATTGGACCTCAGCATCATATGTACATTTTGTTGTAAAATTTCTCTCAGACTCTTGCATTCAAGTGAGAAGTTTTAAAAGTACTTTGTGTTTATTTGATGAAATACTGGATGACAGTTCTTCACATAGACATTTACTTTTTATAATAGTAGAAATACATGTTTTTAACATTAGTAAAATAAACATCATAAGCTAGCACCTGCAGGGATTGTGTTTTTATTACATTTCCCCATCTTCCTGTGTAATTCTGAGAGTCATATGGTACCAGATCGCATAGTAATAGTCTCATCCTCAGGCTGCAGCCCAGAGATGACCAAAAGCTCTGCATTAGCCAAGGCGTTTTTGGATCCAGAGAAGTGGCTGGGAAACCTGAAGCCCTAGACGTATTTGAGTCTGAGTAGTAGGTCAGGGGATACCTGGGAGGGCTCGCTGGCTTCTGCTGATGATAGTGTGTTGCATAGATAGCAATATTGAGGGCACTGTGCAGGGTACAGCAGTCTGGCTGGTGCTCCCAGAGATGCAGAGAGGGAGGGCAACTGAGTGGGAGGAGGAAACAGTCTAGGAAAGAGAACCTGGAAACACAGACTCTCATGGGTTCTGAGGCACCAACCAGGGTAAGGCTGCTTGTGAGATCTGAGACCGAGGGGATGGCACAGAGCAGGGTGCTAACTGTGGTCTCTGATTTCTGTCTTCCACAGTGAGAGAGGAGCACAAGGAGAAGAGGAGGCCAGGCCATGGTAGAGGTAGGCTTCTGTGGTTTCACCCATGTGGACTTGGGTTGCCTCAGGACTCTATTATTCCTGGCCCATTGGCCCCCACAAAAAAAGGATGCCTACGCAAATGTGTTTCCATGCAATGTCTCTCTATCCTCCATGTATTTACAATCTGAAAGCTGGGGAGTAGCAAGTGCAGCAATCAGAAAGGCTCCTGTTTACTAATGGAAGGTACCTGGGAGGAGTCAGATGGTGGGGCTGCAGAGACCACACACAGAGAGGAAGCAGCTGCTGAGTCCACTTCAGTGAACACAGGACCCACCTTCCTCTGCCCACATCCACACAGATTTGCAGTCTCTATGCAATTTCTTTATCTGGAACACACTTTATGGACCCCCAGCTACAGCTCCCTGATTGCCCCTGTGGAGCAAATGGGTCCAGAGTCTTTGTCATTCATATTTTCACTATGAGCCCATTCATGTTTATTGCAACATTTGATTGCAAGCACCGAGTTCAGTTCAATATAATTAACATGAATGGGATCTGTGTTTTTGAGAGATTTGTAATTTCAAAGTAAAGATTCACTAGGAATCATATCCCCTTGAGTGTGAGCAGGACTTATGACTTGCTTCTGATACATAGAGTATGACAATGATGATGGAATATATATAATTATATTGCAAAAGATTGCAGCATGCTTCTTGCAAGGAAGTGTTTCATTAGCTTAGATGAAGCAAGGGGACATGCTGAGAAGGTCCATGTGGAAAGGAGCTGAGAGTGACCTCCTGTCAGCAACCATTGAGAAACCAAGGCCCTGGATCTAACTGGTCCCAAAGAATTGAGTTCTGCCAGTAACCACGGGGGCTTGGAAGAAGACCTTTCTTAGTCAAGCTTTAGGTGAGCCTGCAGCTCCAGTTGGCATTCTGATTGCAGCCTTGTGAGGCTGGAGCAAGAGAACTCAACTAAGCCACGCCCAGCCTCCTGACCCACGGGAACCATGAAGTGACAAATTTTAGCTGTTTTAATCTGCTAAGTATGTAATATTGTTACACAGTAATAGAAACTAATATGCTAACTATAATCTAGTATTGACTTACTGGTGCTTAATCTTAAGAATTTTTATTTATCTTGAATGATTTCTAACCAATAAACTATGTAGTTTGCCAATTAAAAAAAACTCACTAGAAATTAATAACAGTGAATATAAAAGTACCATAAGAGGAATGAATTTAGAAATGCTTACTATTTGAGGCATTTAGAAAAATAAAATTTTAGCATGCATATAAACAGAATATCATATTGAATCTTCACATACTTATCCAAGATTAAATAAGTATAAATACTTTGCCAAATTTGCTTTATTGTAATCTTTATTTTTATTTTTGGCTGTTTATTCAGAAGGTCCTTGAGACTGGGCCAAAGTTCCCAGCCTATATTATATTATACTGTCACTATCTGACCAGTCCCAGGTCTCAAAGCAAACACAGAAACTCCTAACCAGTAGGAGAGTTCTTGGGGGCTTACAGAAGGCTTCTCAGGAACCATGGGCAATGGCCAGAACTACTTTTTGAGACATTAAGTTCTTTATCCCACCGTGGTCTGCCATGTGCACAGTTAGGGCTTGCAAAGTTGATTGTGCACTTCTGGGACAATTTCTTAACCAGAGATTTGGAAGAGTACCACAAGTGTAGTGCTAGATGGGTGTAGCTCCTGGCGTTCTAGCAGACCTGTGAGGACAGGATGAGTGTGGGCACTGTTGCAGGTTACATTAAGTGATGGCTGACATAACAGCATCAGATCCCTCAATTCTTAGAGAAAAGATGACAAAGAAATGGATCCTTCAGCTGCTGTTGGTCACAGGCTATTATAAC
>NW_022437527.1:34015-40037 GCF_009761245.1 Sapajus apella
GCTCTACCTTCTGAGATTCTCTGTGTACACAGAGCATCTCTAATTCCTTTTGTTTCTGCCCATACCCTAGGGGAGGGAAGTGGCCTTCATGCAAATCTATTCTTCCCCTGTGCTCTAAGTCTGTCCTTTTAGGGTGTTTATTTGAAAAATGAAAGATGGGAAGAGCCTGACCTGGCATTTCCCAGGGGCTCAAGGGAACAGCAGGCAGTAGGACCCATACTGGGAGCCAGATGGCTGGTTCCTGCTGATAGCACATCCATCATACCTTTGAAGGAGCTGCTGTATGGCACCCCTTGCTGTCCCAAGCAGCGATCAGCTGTGGCTCTGGTTCACTTCATCTTCATTCCAGGATCTGGGCTGGCAAACCAAATTCTGCTGAGAACTCTTATGACATAATGTCAGAGAGACAGGGAACTTGAAAAAGCACCAGCCAGGCTCCCACCTTCTGCTGAGGAAGGACACATGTCCTGTCTGTTTATCTCATTGGCCAAAGCTAGTCACATGGCCAAGCCTGAGGATAGCAGGATAAGAAGGCATAGTATGCATTTCCAACAAAGAGGGTGCTGCACGTTGTAAGTTAGAGTTTTACCTTATTCCCATTTTGAAGGTGAGAAAACAGAGAAGTCATGCTAAATAATTTGTCCAAGTCAGCACCGTCCAGAAAGATCGCCTGCCATGATGAGAATGTCCTGTGTCTGTACTCTCTGGCATGAGAACCACGGGACACATGAGTTAATGACACAATTGAAACACAGCCAATGGGACAGAGAAATATAATTTTTAATCTTATGCAAGTAATTTAAAGTTAAACATCCACATGCAGTTAGTGGCGGTGCACTGGACACTGTAGGGTCAAGGATATGAAACTAGAGGTGGGATGAAATTTGAGCCAGCCCTGTGGGAAAAGGAAGGACACCATTGCCCACTTGGTTCTGTGACTGCTTGTTTGCTGTCTCATATATTCTAAAATCTAAAATCTAAACTTTGAGGGTACAGTAACTTGTATTAGATAATTATTCATCTTTGTATCCTATGCTTGAAAAATACTCCGTGGAAGAATAAACAAAGATGGGTCTATATATTTTCATAAACTTTCTGTAAAAATTTAAAATATTTATGGCACATCTTGTCTGCCAAAAGTTCTACTCCACAGTGGGTCAGAGAAGTTTCCATTTGAATGAGTATTGGGCTTTCTGATCCCATTTTGCATAGAATATTATCCATCCATGGAAACCATAAATTGAGATTTGGGCATCTGTTTCCCAACCAGATGGGAAAGCAGAAGCAGAGAGCTAATGCCCCTAACCTCGTGTCCAGCTGAATGGTGTGAATGGGATTTCTTGCCAAAGTCTTCTTAATAGATGCAGCTTTTCCCAGTTCTCCTGTTCTCAAACTAGTGTGACCCCTCCGTGGGCCTATATGGAAATAGTGATACATTGTTATTCATCATAACAGGGAGCAGGTTGCTACTGGCATCTGACTGGTGGACACAAAATATGTTTCTAAATAAACTGTAATGCAGACAGCTTCCCTGATCACAAGAAATGATCCAGCCCACAGCGTAAACATGGTTTTCAACTACATGTGTTCCATGAATTGATCACAAAGGGATTAGAGAATCACCCATCAAGACTTGGGAGAAAATATTTGTGTTTTGGAAAGAAAATACAGGAACTATGAAGAGAAAATTTTAACTCCAAAGTTCAAGCAGGAAACAGGAAAATGCAGCTCTCCCTAGTGGGGACAGGCTGAGGGCAGACCAAGGTAGGGACATTCTGGGGAGATTTTGTCTCACTTCCCCATAGTGTTGGAGCACTGTGCGATAATTGCTGCTGTCATCATAAGACTGACAGTAGTAGTCAGCCTCATCCTCAGACTCCAGCCCACAGATGGTGAAGGAGGCAGAGTTGGAGGAGCTGTCAATGGAGCCAGACAACTGATCGGGGACCCCAGAGGATCTTTGGCTATCCTCATAGATCACAGTAGTGAAGGTATTGCCCAGGAGCTGCTGGTGCCAGTGCAGATATCTGCTGTCAATGCTGCCACTGCTGCAGGTGCAGGAGATGGTGACTGTCTGCCCTGGAGATCCCAACACAGAATGGGGCTGAGTGAAACAACCTCAGCCCAAGACCCTGCAAGGAGGGAGCAACACGGAGATCAGTGAGGACAGATCAGGGCTGGTTCCCAGGGAGAAGGCAGAGATCATTGTCCCAGGTGATATCCAGGAGCCCTCCCTGGATTTCTTGCAGACAGCCACCTGGGCAGTGAGCAAGGAGGGTGAGGAGGAGTGGAGTCCAGGCCACGGTGGAGTCTCCCCAGGTTCGGCTTCCTGAGCCGAGCCACAGTTAGGACTGAGCCAACAACCCTTCTTATCTTTCTTTCTAATGCCCAAGGTGGGAAATCCCCATGCAAATCTTCCCCATTTTAAAGTGGTGCAAGCCCCACCTTCGACCTCAGTCTGATCTTCAGCTGAGAAAAAGAAAGACTGTAGGGATAGGGAGACCCAAAGGGCACAGAAACACCTGCCAGATGCAGGGGAAAGGGGCTCACATCTGCAGAGCTGAGGAGCTGGAGCAGGTGCTTAGGCCACAGCGCCATCTGGTGGATGCAGGAGACACGTGGACCCTGGGCCGGGCGGGGGCTCAGGATTCATTCCCTTCCATAGTGCTCCCAAGTCCAGCCTTTTCAGATTTTTTCACTTAGCAATATGCATATGTTCTTCCTCTATGTTTTCTTGTGGACTTATAACGCCTTTTTCTTACAGAATAGCATCTCCTTGTGTGCATTATCAGGGCTTGTGTAACCCATTCACATGCTTAAGGACACATTAATTCTTTTCATGTTGTGGCAATTGTGTTCCAAGCATCTGTAAGCATTTCTGGGTAGGTTCTTGCGTGATACAAGTATCTCATTCAGGTTAATATCTAAAAATGTTGTTTCTGAATTGCACGCTAAGAATTTGTTTCACTTTGTCAGAAACTGCTAACCTGTTTTCAAAAGTGCCCATAGCATTTTTCACTTCTCACAGCAGTGCATGAGGAGTCCTGTTGCTGCACATCCTGTAAAGCATCTGCTGCTGTCGGTTTGTTGATTTTTAGGCTTCCTATTAGGAGCCTATTGTTGTCTTGGTGTTTTAATTTGCAGTACCCAGGTGTGTAATTAGTATTTTTATAATATTTATTTATAAATAATATAAATAATAGATCTATAACATAAATACAAATAAGACATGTATAACTTATTCATATATAATGTATATCAATATGTATATTATATATAATAATATAAATCAAATAAATTCCCCCAGAGATAAAATAATATTTTTATGCTTCTTTAAACATCAAATTACTTTTATGCAGTTTGGATTATTTTAGTATTATGTGGTAGATTTATGGTCTTTCTTTTAATGCTACTGTGATTTGTCCTGTACTGCTGTGTGCCTTTCAGCTTGATCCTTTAGAGGGCTGCTTTTCATTATTCTTAACAGTTGTTCTAAAGGAGCCTACATGCTGTGCCTAGTGTAGCCTTCCTACCCGTTCAGCTGCTGGGTTCAACAGGCTTTCTCCACTCTGTGGGTGAAGACTCAGATGTGCCTGTTTCATCTGAGCTCTAGTCATTTAATCGGTTGCTGTTCACCAATGGAAGTTAATTCTTTGATAGAAGTTTTTTACTTACTTTATGAGGTTTAATTATATTTATGTTTCTTAAGCTGCATCCAGAGGCAAATAGATCCTGTGCTCATATGTGGGCATTTCCTTTCTAGTTCCCTCTTCTCTTACTTTACTGCTGATATGCCAACCATTTCAGTTGTAAGATTTGAAATCAGTGCAGTGAGATCAGCCTGTTCTTACCACTTGAGGTGTAGTCTGGGAATTGCTTCAGACCTCATTTTCACTCTATCATCTGCAGGATCACAGTCATGAGCTGGCTGGTTTCTTGTGTCATAAAGAGTTGAATTTTGTTATTGTGTTCTTCCTCTTACAGTTTGCGGTGAGAAGAATTCTACTTCCTCATACTGTATAATTATTACCAGCTACAGTCACTGTCTGCTTTTCAGAGTCATTTTTTTCCCCTTAAATTGTAAACTTCTAAATCTATCCAAGCCCCAAATTTCACATTAAAAAAAAAAAACTCTTGGGGTGAAATCGAGTTCTTTACTTGATTGCCTTGATTAGTCTAATCCACTACCCATCTGATCGAAACAGTGTCACTGTGCTGGTACTAAGTTTGATACAGAAACCCCTCAAGTGAATAAGCACCTGCAGAGGTGAGCACAAATCCCCAAAATTCTTCCCTATGAGTTTCCTTATCCCAGTCATCTTGTCTTATTCAAGTAGATTTCTGATGTCACAAAAGAACATGATTTTGCAATATTAAGTATAATTTTCAAATTTTAGTTTGAATTACGTCACCTATATTATCATCCTAAGCAAATAAAGTATTACACTATCCAAAAGTAGATTTTCTGGGATATCCTTTTGGAAGAGCTGTTTCAGCCATGGGTAGAAAGGTGATCTGTTTTCTGGCCTCTCGTCTCTGGAACAAGATCTACAGAGACTGCTAAGTCCATCCTATTCCTATTGACACCCTCAGGCTGAGGAGCAAAGTTGGGACTTTCTTTTATTAGGAATCACTCCTGTGTCAAATCCAGCTGTATTCCTCAGTACATGAAAAATGACTGAGGTGCAGGAAGTTTTGCCCTCCCAGTCAGGACACTAACATCAAGAGGCCACATGGACAAGTGCCACCACATGGCAAAGTGGTGTTCGTCTTTGTGGGTTGCTTCATGCTCCAGTTTGGATTTAGTCCTCAGAAAAGTCCCTGCTGTGAAGGCAAATGAGCTCAGTATTTCCATAAATGTGTAAAAAAGCAGACTAAAAGGGGTGTGTTTTTCAACTGTCTTTTAAAATTTGGAGCTCAAAACAACTTTCATAATGGAGACGAGGATCTAAGAGACCAGCTCGGTTGTTTAATTCATGTTTTCAAGTACTTTAAAGGGCCTGGACTTCTGAGATATTTAACATATTCCCCTCACCAGTTTGACAGTGACAATTTCAACCAACAAACCTTCCACCAACATAAAGGAGATGCCTCCTGTGCCTAGAATGGCTCAGGTGGCTCATGCTACTAAAAGCTCATATGCAAGAGAAGTCCTTTTCTTCGTTGGGTATCACCCGCAAATGCAAACACAACATTACATAGTCTTGACACAAATTGGGCTTTATTGAGGGAAAATTACAAGAATGGCTGAGCAAGATCCACAGCTTTTCCACCCTCTCATGAGCCTCACAAGGAGCAAAGTGATGGGGCCCAGGAGCAGTGGGATGGATGTGGATAAAGCGCCATCCCTGGGAGCTGGTCAGAGGAGCAGCTGGCTTGGTGCATGCTGGGTCCAAGTGTTCACACTGCATCCCTGCATGCCTACATGCCCAGCCCTCATTGGCAACTTCATATCAAGGCCTCATTTAACTTCCTTGGTTGAAACACTCCACTCATGTTGTCATGCACATATGCTGGGTGTTGCATTTGTCCATGACTCCACTTGAAGGGGACGCCTGGAATCATACACCTGATTTCTCCTGGACTCTGCATTATGTGCCTTTCTGTTTGCTGATGTTTAACATGTATGATCACATTATAAGAAATCAACAAATCACAAGTAGTAGAGCAGCTTTTATGACTTCTGTGAGTTCTTGTGTTTGTTATGGAGCCTGTGAGTGGTCTTCAAAGCCCAGCACACCACAGTCCAGGTCCTGCCTGCCCAAACCAGTTGTATTCATTTCCTATTGCTTCTGTAACTAATAGGTTCCCTGAAACAACAAAAATGCATTTTCCACAGATCTATAGGTCAGAAGTTTAATACAGAACTCATTCTGTCAGCAGGGCTGGGTTTGCCTCTGCAGTTCCGAGTTGAGACTTTTGTCTTTCCAGCATAAAACAGACTAACAACACAATATTCTGAAATATCATGCCTATCATAGAAGTGACCATAGGTGAAAGAAGCTCCTTGATAGATATTTTT
>NW_022437528.1:0-39970 GCF_009761245.1 Sapajus apella
ACACACTCCAACCACACACACATGCACACACAGGCACCTACAACCACGCACACACAAACACACACACCTACAACCATACACACATGCGCACACACTCCTATAACCACATGCATGGACACACACACTCCTACAACTTTACATACATGCACACACAGGCCCCTACAACCACACACGCATAAACATACACATAATCCTGCAATCCTCCCACACACATGCCCTCCCACTTCCATGCATATGCACACACAAATGCCTGCAGCCACACACACATGCACATGTATACCCTTCCAGCCCCACCACACTCTCCTTCAGTCATACACACAAATACACACACACTTTACTGCTTCCATCTCCCATCCCTGGGAAGACCTGTGCTAAACATCAGCAAACTCCTCACTCTGTGCTAGGCTGCAGAATACAGAGATGAATGAGGCATGGTCCCTGCACTAAGCAAATACACAGTAGGGAAGCACACACATGATCATACAAATGTACTTGACTCTTTTATGGGGGAGAAACCACCGGGGGGGTGCTTTCCTTTTGTTTTCTCAGGAACTTCTTCATGAATGTCGTAGAAGTCTTCCTCATCCATACAGTAATAAAGCATGTGCAATTGCACAATGCCACCGCTCCAGCACTCTGTCTTCATTCTTTTCCTCTTGCATCTCTTCAGCATTTTAAGGGCATAGTGTGTGTCCACATGCAGTTCCCCTCAGGAAGTGCTCCATCCAGGGGCCATGCAGTGTGGGGTGGGGGGGACTCTACCACAGCACAATGAGTTGTGTCTGTGCGGGGCACTTGGGAGCAGGGTCAGCCCATATAGGAGCAGCAGGCTGGGCAGAGTCTCAGTGAATGGGTGGGTACTCCCCAGATGAAAGGTGGGGCTCCGGACACTCCCGGCATAGGAATAGCAAATGCACAAGGAGGGTAGGAGCTGCCTCCTGGGCCTGGTGGGAGTACTGGCGGGATGCCAAGTACCTAGCACAGAATGTGGCTCAGGAGAGGGGTAAGGTGGCAAGGTCAGATCCTGACTACGACACCACTCACATGAAACCCACTGCAGTGGTAAAACTTGGGGACTTTTAAGGGTCTTTTCCTTCAGATAGCATGGAGCATGCTCAGGCCCTCAAGCTGGTCAGCGACATGGTCAGGTTCGACTAGGCAAAGACAGCTAGCCACTGTCCAGGGGCAGCCGAGAGAAGACAGGAGACAGTGGGGGCATGCAGTGGTCTGGCCTGGCGTGCAGGGGTGGAAGAAGTGGAAGAGGGGGCAGGCAAGACAAAACTGATGCTTCAAAGCTGAGATATGGAAGAGCTGCCTCCCTGCTGCTGTGTTCAAAGTGCTTCCACTCCAGACCTCTTCAATCCTCAGGGCAATGGAGACATTTGCATTCACATGGCTATTATCAAAAAAACAAATAAAACGAAAACAAAAAAGCAAAAACAGAATATAACAAGGGTAGAGAATGTGGAGAAATTAGAATCCTTGTGCACTGGGGTGGGAATGCAAAGTGGCACATCTGCTGTGGAAAACAGCAGGGAGCTTCCTCCAAAAGTTGAACATAGAATTACCATACGACCCAGAAATCCCACCTCTGGGTATCTACCCAGAAGAACTGAAAGCAAGATCTCGAACTGATATTTGCACACCATGTTCATAGCAGCATTATTCACACCAGCCAAAAGGAAAGCCGCCCAAGTGTCCATCGAGGGATGAGCAGATCAACAAAATACAGTATCACGTACAAAAGGGTGTTGCTCCACCTTAGAAAAGAAGAAAATCCTGGCACATGCTGCCGCGTGGATGAATCTCGAAGACCTCATGTTACACTAATCGTAGAGTGAAAAATACTGTATGATTCCACTTAAATGAAATGCCTAGAATAGTCAAATCCATAGAGAGAAAAATAGAACAGGGGTAACCGGGGCTGGAGGGAGGGGAATGGAAAGTTGAATGGGGACAGACCTTCAGTTTGGGAAAATGAAGAGTTCTGGGGATGGATGGTGGCGATGTTTGCACAACGACGTGAATGTACTTTAATGCCACTGAGCTGTACATTTTAAAGGCTTAAAGTAAATTTTGTCATGTGAATTTTACCACAATTTTTAAAATTCAAACTTTCTTAAAATCCAGATCTGGCCCGTCGCAGCTATTGACTGTGGGAAACTAACCTCTCCGTGCCTCTCTTTCTTTCATGGTTTCGAGGATTTATGATGGCGATGCACGTAAACTGCCCTGCAGGCTGCCTGGCTCAGAGGAGGCACTGACAAAATGATCAGCACAACCAACTGCCTCCTCCATGCCCCTGATGTGTGCAGGTTGCAGGAGGCCGCAGCAGGAAGAAGGAGCCCCCGCCTCATCCTCAAGGATCCTGTCTGGAATCCAGCCTGGGTGAAGACGTGGGTCAGCATCCAGCAGGCAGATAGAGAGTGGTTCAGCTCCATGTAGACCCCCGGCAAAGGTCTTCAGCTCAGAGTTGCCCCAGAGGGAGCCCAGGTCGGCCAGGAATGGGTACCAGTGGGCAGGAGGAGGGGCATCTGCAACCAACAAAGCCTCCTGACACCTCCTGCCCCCACATACCCCTGTGCCAGACAAACAGCACCACGTTGTGTGTTCTGCAACATGGGAGAGGCTGGGAAATAGAAGTCTTGCTCACCCAGGAACTATTTGCATGCAAAGAATGATAAGAGCTAATTTTTCTGGGAACCCACCAGGTACTAGAAATTTTTTCTATCATCAATCCTGGAAAGAAATACCCTAGATAGATGTGGCCATTTGCATTTTTGAAGATGAGGGCACTAATGCCCATAGAGATTAAGTGATGCCCCCAAGGTCACACTGCCCGGCATTGAGAGGGAGGCTGCAAACCAGGTGTGTCTGGCCGCAAAGCTTCTCTCCTTTCTGACATGCCCCAAGATTCCACACCTGGCCCATGGCTCGGGCAGATGGTGACATCCCTCTGCAGCCATTCTGTAACTCACTCAATTCAGCCTTGTCCCCTTCTCACCCAAGAATAACCCACATCCCTGACAGTGGGGGAGGAGAGGTAGGAGGACCAAGCCTACCTGTGCCCTTTTTTCTTTTAACTAGTCAGCTCAGCATCTAAACACAGAAAACCTCCACCAGGAGCTGTGAGATTTTGAATGACTCCCCTCTTGGGTCCCCTGAACCCAAGAACACCTCTTTGGTGCTCACCTATGCTGGGCATCCAGCAATAGTTTAGACAAACGCCAGAGTAGCACACGTGCCCTGCATCCACTAGAGAGACTGGAGGGCAAGACATGCTGAGTCACCACGGAGCAGGCCCTGGCTGATCAACAGGGGCACATAGCACGGTGAAGGCTCGCATTGGTACCCATCTCTGAGGAAGAGCTCCTGGTCAAGGCAGATTTGCCTATGACACCCCACCTCCTCATAGAGGGGAGCTCACAAGCTCTCAAATCCCAGGGGAGGCCTCTCTCAACATAGAAGGTGGATAGCCTGAAAGTCTTCAGAGGGAGGAAAAGCAGGCCTGGGAGCCCCACACCCTAGCATGCTGCTCACCTTCCCAGATCCCATATCCCAGCCTGCAGCCAGAGACCAAGATGCATTGTCTCTCTGAGTTTATTCGCTGGGTCATCTCTAGCTTGCTCCACTGACTATGAAGTGCTCCTTTCCTGGAATGGCGTCATGCTTACTGGAAACCCAGCAGCAGATCCCTGGGACCCCACACTCTGTGCTGCCCTGGCTCTGCCATGGCAACAAGGGTCAGGTGTGGGCTCTCATTTTATGTGTATGTAAATCAAGCACCACAGTATGAAAGGGATTCAGGCATCTCCTACCTCCTTCATAATCAGGTGCCTGCCTGACCTTGGCATTTCAAAGATAGAGAACAAAGGGGTCCGGAGTGCCACACAAGTCCTAGAGGAGAGACAGCCTCTGCTCTGCAGTACAGACAACACTCTGTAAAGCTCCCTCCAACCACACCAACACTGCACCCCTTTGGCCCCATCCATCCATCCATCTCCCACCCATCAACCCACCTATTCATCTATCCACTCACCTCTCCGTCCGTCCACTCATCCATTCACACACTAACATTCCCGCCTGCCTACACTATGCCCAGCCCTGTTCTGGATGCTGGATGCTTAGAGAAAATGCAAGGTGCATAGATAGGGCAGGGACCATGTTAGAGGTAAGTAAATATAGCACAGGGTGACTCCGGCTTGCTGTGGCCTCAGAGCTGCGCAGGAAGCTGGTAGTCGGCCTGTAGTCAGAACTCTGCTCTGTGTGCATGGCTGTGTCTAGAATGGCCTCCTATGTGTAGGTCTGGGTTCCCCAGTAAGACCGTACCCCTGAGGGCAGGTATGTGGCTATTACAGATTTGTACCCCACTCAACAAGGAAGCTGATTTCTGCAGGTTGGGGGGACCAAGGAGGCTCTTGTCCAGAATGGTGGTGACCAGCACATTTCCAGGTCCGGAGCTCCCATGGCCCTCACCTTGTTCCCTACAATGTCGTTCCTCTTGATGGCGTAGGTTATGGTGAGTGAAGGATGCAGCTGGTCCCAGTTAGTTGTTTCTGTGTCAGTATGACATCTATTCCCCTCTGGCAGCTCTACGTAGTTGGTTTCAAAACACTTTAAATCTTTCACATAGGTAAGTACAGGTCTGGCATTCTCACACCAGATGTACTTTTGGGGCACATCAGGGCAGGAGGTGTGGGACCAACATCCCACTGGTGTCACCTCCTTGACCAGTACAGAGGCCTGTGAGCTACACATTGAGCCCAGACTGGGACCCATCACCATAGAGGGAATGGAAGCACCCAAGCCCTCTCTGGGAAGCAAATGCGATGTGCTTTGAGCCCTGCACATAACTCTCCCTGGCTCCTCTACCGTCTGATAAAATCAGCCTCTGTGGAACTGACTGACCCTAGAGGTCCTGGTGACCTCACAGATCTATAGATCGTGGCTCTGTGGCCCCTGGGAGCAGGTGTCATCTCAGCTTATCATCTTCAGTCCTGTAGACATCAGCTGTGGTCATCCTGGCCAAGGAGCAGCTAGTGAGGACTTAAAAGCAGTGATACCACTGCCTGCATGGGTCCCTTCTGGGAGGGCTGACGGACACTGCCCAGGGTGTGTCCGACAGAGCCACCATGGGCCACACACATCATGGCTCATAAGTGGTGTCAACTTATTAGCCTCACACAGGTTCATGACATTCCCTTTATGGATGAAGCAACAGAATCAGAAGTGGAGCTCATGCCCAGGCAGCTGCAGCAGCTCTGCCTATTTTATGTGTCAATTCAACCAGGCCACGGGATGCCCAGATGGTTGTTCAGACATTATTCTAGATGTGTCTGTGGATAAACATCAGACCAGTAGGCTGAGTAAAGCAGATTCCCTCAGATTCCCTTCGATAAGTGGGTGGGCCTCATCCTATCAGTGGAAGGCCTGAATGGGAGAAAAGGCTGACCTGACCCTAAGTGGAGCAAGGGAGAATTCTTCCTGTCTGATGGCCTTCAAATTAGGACATCAGCTCTGCAGATGTTGAACTCATCAGCCTGTCTCCTCTCCTCTCTCTTTCTCTCTCTCTCTCTCTTTCTCTCTCCCTCTCTCCAGAGATAGATAGGTAGATAGATAGACAGACAGATAGATAGAATATCATATATGTGTGTATATATACACATATATCAGTAGGATATATATCCAACTGATTCTGTTTCTCTGCAGAGCCCTGACCATCTCTCTGGGAAGCCTCTGGCCACACCCCCAGCCTCCACGTGTGGGGGCGGCTGAAGAGGGGAGGTGTGAGGACTGAGGAGGCAGTGGGTGCAAAGTGCACAGGTGGGCCCCACGCCAGGCCCAGCGGGTCCATCCTACCCTGCTGATATGTGTTACGGTTTCCCCGGGGCCTCGGATTCCTCACATGGAAACCGGGGAACCTACATCTCAGCTCCCAAAGGTGACGTGGGTTGGCAGCCAGACGCCTGGGGGGCGCTGGGCAAATGAAGCCTCCGTCCCGGGCACGGACTTGTGCTGCTGCTGCTCCCTCCTGGGCTGGAGCGGGCCAGGCTGGGGGTTCCAGGCCCCTCCCTGGTCCTCCAGGGTTCAGGGCCTCTCAAACCTCACTCCTTCACCACAGACCGCACGGGAGCGTCGCGCCTTATTTTCCTGCTCTTAGCTGAGTTTCTGCCGCCGCGGCAGCTTTCCCGAGCTGAGTCAGCAGGGAAGGAGCTGTCTGGACCTCGGGGTGGAAGTCCATTCATCAGCCCGCTTTCCGGGTGCTCGCGCAAGGATGGCTGCGCCGGGAGACGTGCTCTGCAGGCCCCGGACTCTGCACCTCCTGGCCCAGGGTGTCTGGGATGCAAAGGGGAGTCAACCCACAGGGCAGTCCGTGGAGATCTGTGCTGGAAAGTGCTTCCACGGCGATGCAACTCAGGGCCCCCCGCGGCTGAACCCAGAAGCCAGGCCGTGTCCGGAGAGGCTGAGCGCCCTCCAGCAGCGGGCGTCCAGCCTGGCTCCAGCCCCGCTGCAACAAAAGGCTCTGTGCCCAGCATGGCCCGGCCCCACAGGACTGACCAGGCACACGATGCCGACCCTTCGAACCCCCTAGCCCGGTCGGGCCCATCAGCCAGAGCCCCAAACACCCCCCTGCTGCGCTTCCGCGGGGTGGGCGTGGCCTGCCAGGGGGTGCCGCCCCACGGCGCCCCCTCGCGTGCGCCCGCCGGCTGGGCCTCTGCTCCCCAAGCGCGTGCTCCTGCCCAGGAGGGACAGGGCTCTGCCAGTGCCTTCCTGCAGCCTCCTCTGGCTGACCCTGTCACTGGCCGTGAACCGTATCTGATCCCTGCCAGGCTTTCCTCTCTTGCCCCCTCCACCCACTTCCTCACCCGCAAGAATCGCCTCCTCCAAACCACCTGCTGATCCCAGGGCAGCAGAGGCTCCACCTGATTCCTGTCTCCCGGAGGCTCCCTCCCCACCCACACCTCTGCCTCAGGGCCTGCTGGCCCTTCTCCAGTCCCGCTCTCTTCCCTGCCCGATCCCTTCAAAGCTCAGAGGCTGCACTCATTTCCCCTGAGGCAAAATGGCACGTGGTTGGCATACACTACATCTGTCTTGTTTTTTCTCCCTCCCAATATTTGTCTCTTGGCTTCTGCTTTCTGTGTTCCCAGTAGTCTCAAGACCCATGGGAGGAGCCCCCTCAGGCCAGAACCCGCAGACTTGAGCACCCACAGACACATGCTCTCCGGGTCTACTCCCAGGTCTGCCCTGGCTCCTGCCTCCTGAGACCGGCTCCAGGTTCATTTTCTGCTCGGTCAGCACATGGTCCAATTTGCTGTCACTTTCAGGGTCACCTCCATGTGAGTAGCTAGTGAGGCACCCACCCTTAGCCCTCCCCATTGACCCTTTAGAGAAAGCAAGATGCTATATTAGACAAAGGAGGGAGTTGTCGGTGGTGGGGACAGAGAGAGAGAGAATGAGAGAGACAGGATGTGTGTATGTGTGTGTGCTGTGTGCATGTTTTCTGGAGCTGTGTGGGGAGGTTGCATCAAATAAGAAAAGCATTTCCTCTTTTTTTTTTTTTTTTTTTTTTTTGAGACAGATTTTCGCTCTTTCTCCCAGGCTGGAGTGAAGTGGCATGATCTCAGCTCACTGCAACCTCTGCCTCCCAGGTTCTCCTGCCTCGGCCTCCCGAGTAGCTGGGATTACAGGTGCCCACCACCACGCCCAGCTAATTTTTGTATTTTTCGTAGAGACAGGGTTTCACCATGTTCGCCAGGCAGCTCTCAAACTCCTGACCTCAGGTGATCCACCTGTCTCAACCTCCCAAAGTGCTGGGATTATCCACATGAGCCACCGCACCTGGCCTGAGGAAAGCATTTCTTCTGAAGCTTCCTGGCAAAGCCGGAATGGAAATGGCAGCAGTGGGTTGAAGGGTGGAGTTGGAGGGGGCATCTGCGAACACATCAAAGGAAAGCAGAAGAGGAGTTTTTCTTCCTGAAGCCCCATTTCTGAGGGTGTTGCTTTGGACACGTTCTTAGCTTCTCTGAGCCTCTGTTTTCTCGTCTGTAAATGGCAATAAGCACATGGACCTCACAGGGTTATGCAAAGGGTTAAATCACATGCTGGGTGTGAAGAATCCAGGCAGCGCCCAGCACTCAGGAGGGTTCAGTCTCCCCAGGGCCTGACCCTGCATCTGTGGCCCACAAGGAAAGGGTTCTGTCATGCCCAGCCCATCCTCCCACCAAGGGAGGGAGAACAAAATGTGACTTGCAGAAAACATTCCACCCTGAGAGTGACAGCCCTGCCAGGAGACGGCTCAGAGCTGGGAAATTGTGAATGCAGCGTTATTATGGAAAACGCATAAGTGATTTTTAGTATAATTAAGATGGATGGCTCTAATAACCCTGCAGGGCTCAATTCCGAGCCACATTACTAGGCTTTTACGGGGTGTTTTGTGCACTCTGCTTCAGTGAGCACCAGAGCCCAGTGCAGGGAAGATGAGGCTCTCAAGCCAATGGCCCTGGACCAACGCCGGTGGAGGGGCTTAGATCAGAGCCCAAGGAATCCATAGAACCACCATGCCCCGGGAAAGTCATCCTAACCCCGTGCCTCTGCAGTACAAAGCCATTCTTCTTTCTCCCTCTGAGACACAGTGCTTCAGTCACCGACAGGACCCTTGTTGGATTGAATTGCCATCCTATCAACTGGCAAGAGGGGAAAGCTTACAAAGGAAGAAACTGAGGTCCCAGGGTCCATGTAACCTGCTCAGGCATCACCCAGCTCCTCAAAAGCATTATCAAAAATGAGATGAGGGGACTTAAATGTGATCAGTTTCTACCTTCTCCTAGTGCAGGTCCCCGCTGTAGCACCAGCCAGACCATCCCATCACTGCCGGATGAGGTCCCGTGCCAAGCCGCTCCCTACCCCCATCCCACCACAGTAATTACAGTGCTCACCACCGGCAATCATGCTTCCTACCTGCTGGCGTGGGCTCAGCACTTTCCACCGCCTGTTTTAAATAAGTCCGACTACAACTCTGTTATTATCCCTAGAGGGTAAATGACTTGCCCAAGGCCACGTGGCTGGTTAGGGGCTGTGCTGAGACTCTCCCTGAATCCCCATGAGCCTGGGGCCCATGCTGCTGCAGATGGGGTCTCCAGGTGTCCGAAAGCCATTCCTTACAAAGATGAGTGATCCAAGTCAACCTGTCAGAAAACTTTGTTTCCTGAAGACTTGGGAATCCACCTCTCCTTCTCTGCAGCAGCTGTCTCCACTCTGTCAACTTGGGGCTGCCCGTCCCCACTTGAAGGCCAACCCCACTTCCCCCACAATGCAGCTCAAAAGTCCCCCACTCCTTCTTGACAGAGCCCTGGTTCCCCAGTGGCTCTGTCTCACCCCACAGCAGCAGGAGGACCACCCAGGAGCTGGGCAGCACGCCGCCCTGCACCCCACACGGCCCCCACACCTCCACCTCTGGGCCCTCCCTCATCTCTCTGCAGTGGCTGTGCAGGCAGCACTGGCCTTGAGGTCAGACACCTGGGGCAGTGCCTTGCTCACCTGTTACTAACCAGGCAGCCTGGAGCAAGCCACTCTAATCTCCCCAGGCCTCAGTTTCTCCATCTTTTAAATGGAGATAGACGTGCCTGTCACACATGGTTACTGGGAAGACCGAGGGCCACGGTATCTACACAGCTTAACCCTGTCCATTTCCAGCCCTGCCAGGCTCTGCAAGGTGCTGAGCAGGGTGGGAGTCGACAGGGAAGAGGGCCTTGCTGTGAGGATTTAGCTCTTTCCCCTACAAAGCACATCTGGTCCTGGAGACTTCGGCCAAATGCCAGGGGAGGGGGAACCAGAAAGGAAAAGTTAAGCACAGATGTTTCATTCCTCAGGGCCCATTTGGAGTGATGGGGTTTCCTTGCTGTAGAAGGAGCTTTCAGGAACGGCTGCTCCAGCCTGGAATGGGGCCTGAAGGTCCATGCTCCAAGCTCCGAGGACTCACACAGCCCACAGACCCTGTGACACCACCCAGCACCTGCTTCCTCTGGGCCAGGACCCACAGCACTCCCAGCACCTGAGAGCCTTCCCTTTGCTTTTGGCCTCTGCCTTCTCTGCCTCCCTTGGGCTCACCAAGCCACAGGCAGTCAGTCTTATTCCCTGCACTGGGAACTGTCAGACACAGCCAGCAGTTCTTGCTGGGCACTGAGAGCCCCTTAAGAGGCTCCTAGGTCCGTAAATACCCCCAGATCTTCCTACCTGGAGTCACTTGCTTAGGCAAGCTCTCCTGGGCCAGGGGCACTGGGGGTGAGGGGGTTATCTTAAAGGGCTTTAGCGGGCAATGCAGGGAACACGGTCAGTATGGGGTTCCGATCACCTCACCCTGAGGTTCCCAGCTGTGTGGCCCTGGCAATTCCCTTAACCTGAGCCCTGCCTCCGGCACATGTAAAGTGAGGATAGTACTCCACACTGGCATGAACTCAGCATGCAATGGGCCTCTAAATGGAGCCTCCAGGCCCCCTGCTCTTTCTACCTCTGCTGCCCCCTCCCAAGCCACAGAGTTCTCTGGGAGAGACAGCAGGGGAGAGGGCAGGGACCCATGCCATCAACTGCTCCCAAATGTTTCTTCTTTGGGTTTCCTGAGGACATGACAATTTTCTAGGCTGGAGCTTTGTGTGAGTTCAAAGCCCTTTTAAAATCCTCCAAATGACTTTTCTAATAAAGATTAACAAGCTGGGAAAATGAAACTCTTCACCCAGAGCGTGGATCTTCAGGTCCGGGATCTGGGTTCCGTCTGCTGTTTCATTCTTGTTTGCCTGCAGGAGCGACTCCCATCCCCCAGGTCACCTGGGACTGCAGACTTTTCCTCACAGGCTGGGTTGGGAGGCCTCCACACTGGTCACCAGACATTGCCACTTCTCTTCAGGGCAGGTCCTCGGCTGGAGCTCCCCACCAGGTCACATCATAAGGTGCCATATTTGAGGATGAGAGACACAGTACAATTAGATCTGTGCATGACCTGTGTGTGAAGGGGAAATCTTCCACTTCCTGGCCAGAGCCTTTAAAGACCCATGCAAGACTCTCCTACACTCACCTCACCCCCTGGCAGGGTGGCCCCTAATACCGAAAGGAGGAACTATGCCATCTGCCAGGCCTTTGAGAGGCTTGGATGACCACAGACCTCTGCCAACACATACGGATAACTAACATAAAGGACAAAGAAGTCCTTGTTGTTTTAGGCCATTGAAATTTGCAGGTGTTTGTTACCAGGGCCTGACCTTGCCTACTCTGACTGATACACTTACTGTAAAGGCTGAATGTGACTCAGTGGGCAGAACACCTGGCATACAGCAGGCTCCAGGGCAAGGCCCGGCCACAGCAAAGAAGTCAAACGCCCCCAGCAGAAAGGACACATGCTTGTACATACTGAGATGTGAGTGATGAAGGGCAGATTTTTTTCCAAAAAGCAGCCACGGCTCAGATGTGGTGAGAAGGTTCCAGGAGCAGAGTCTGGTGAGGAGTGGGAGGAAACAGGGAGACCCGTGGGGCTGAGAGCGGACGTCCGAGCCTGGACCGACCACCTTCCTCACCGCTTCGCAGGGAGCCTTCCATCGGAAAAAGCATCCCACAGCTGTGCTGAATCCCGTAATACAGTCGAGGGTAGGGAGAATGAAGAGCAGGGAGGAGGGAACTGATCAGGAAGGCAAGGAGCGGGACCTGGCAAGCAGCAGCATCGCACAGCACAGCCCCTCATCAGGAAGGAAGAGAGGGCAGGACCCTAGTGCACTCTCCCCGGACTGGTTGCAGAGCCAACAACCTAAACCTAACAACAACAACTGACCCTTGCTGAGCATCTCCTCACGGTTAGACCGTGTGCTGTGCGTGTCCCATTCATTACTGTCCACTTGTTATATTCCTAGCAGGCCCTGTGAGAGACGGCATCAGCTCCCAGGGGTGGCAGGAGGCTCTACGGTCCATCATTTCTGCGGAGCTCCTGGCATGGCCTTTGGCAGGCAGCAGACACACAATAAATGGCATTTCACAGCCATGTGGGAAAGGCCACATGCTAGGCCGGACACCTGGGGAGGCTGGGAAACTCACCCAGCAGCTGTGAGTGTGGGATTGTCTTCAATCATAAGACCTCTCCTTGGGCACCAGAGGAGTCTCCACTAGGGCCTGGCCCACAGCAGCCCCACCTGTCACAGCCTTCAAAGCTAAATACTTTGCCATATGCTCTGGCCCCAGAGGAATCCACTATTTCCCAGATGCAATGCCAATAGCAGTCAGCTCTTGTGACCTATGCTGGCTCGCCGTTAGCTATGGGCACATTCACCCATAAGTATATGGCACAGATGTGCACCCGCGGTCCCAGCCACATGGCTGTGCAGCTCCCAACAGGAAGAAATCCGAGCACTATCGCCTGGGACCTTGTATTTTCTACTGACGCCAGGAGACTCCTTTGAAGCCTAGTCAGCGACCCTGCAGGACTTCCCTTGCAGCTGATCCAGCCCCCTGCCCCGCACACTGGCCTACTAGCAGGCAGCTTTCCAGTGATGAGTGACGGTGGTATCAGAGGGGTCTGAGCCCTGTACCTGGCACACCGCATGCCCTTCATAATGCATTGCTGTCATTATTGGCTTCACAGATGCAGAGCTGAGCTCAGTTGCAGGAAAATGGAAAGAACTCAAGAGAAAGGGGAGTAGGAGTGGGGTGGCAGGCACTGGTCTAGAAGGCACAAAGCCTGAATGTGAATCCTCCTCTGTTACCCTCAGGGCCTCAGCCACTTCTCCCTGGAGCAGTGGATGGGCTGCACTGAGTCCTGTGCAAGGCCACGGCCAGCAGTAGGCCTACATGAGTCTCCAAGACCAGAAGGAGACAGCCAGGCGCTCTTTGCTTTGCAGATCCGCCGGCCAGGACTGCTAACAAGGGAGAGAATGCCCCTTCCCAGCAGCAGGGGTAGATGGGGGAGTTGCCCTATAGATCCAGAAACTTGTCTTCTTGAACATCCAAGGTTTCAACCTTTCCCAGAAGCATCATCTCACTTTAAATTCCCCCCAATTCTAGTCAAAATCCTTTCGATGGTCATTAAAATTACATGACTGGCTTCATGCAATTTTAATGTTCTCTACCAATAAATTCTGCAAGAGAGATTCCCCCCAGCCATCCCCATTGATCATTCTAAGTAGATACAACAAAGAATTTCAAGACACAAGTTTTAACCAGAAAGGAAATGAAATGAATATTTCATTTATGATAGGTTATCGGATGATGAACTTTTTGTAATTTTTCCATTAAAAAATCAAACAACTAAATCCAACCCCTCATAAAGGCATGGACCAACAGATGCCAGTCTCTTGGATGTATCAAATGTTCTTCTTTACGACAAGGTTCCTATAATAACTGGACAGGATTTGCAGGTCAATGACCTGTGAGATGATCTTACCAACCAAGTGAGTTAATTTGCTAAGATAGATGGCCTTGTGGTGTTCCACTTGTCCCTGGATTTCTAATTGCCTCCATTCTAATATCTCCACGACTCAGCATGGGCAAAGCAAAAGCTTGTGTCTGGCACTTGAGATCCTTCCAGAAGATTTCAGGAGACCACAGAAGCATTACAAAGCCTAGATCTGGATGAACTCATGCCCAAATGTTAATGGGTAATCAGGAATTTATGTGCTATCATTGTATGGCAAAGAATCCAGCTAGCCTTTGTCCCTGGTTCCTAGGAGAGGACCTCTAAATCTTTAGAAATTTCCTGAGTGATAGAAGGGTCTGGTGGTGGGCTTATGAGATCCCACCTATCCATACCACGTTAACAAAATGCCTCAGGATAGGAGCGATTTCACCGAACAGGGGAAAAGCTGGGAACATGGCGTGTGGGGAGTGGCAGGTGGGTCCAGCACCACAAAGAGAGGAAAAGATGTCCCGGGCCAGACATATGAGCTGTGCTCATGGTATCAGAGGGACAGCCTCTGAGGGCCACCTGGACTCTGACAGCCAGGGGAGCCAGGAGAGCCGGCTATCCTGAGTCATTCTGTTAACGTGGCAATGTATGGTTAGGAAAGACTAGCCATGTGATAAGAGGGTTGGGGCTTTGAGCCAGGGAATATCAGCCCCACCTCCCGGGAGAGACAGGGCACATGGTCAGTGATTCAGCCAATCACACATACATAATGAAACTCCAGTAAAAATTCTGCATGCCAAATCTTGCATGAGCTTTCTGGTGTGATAAACATCAATGTGCCTAGAGGGTGATGCATCCTGAGGACATGGAAGTTGTGTTTTGGGACACTTCTAGGCCTTACCTTTACAGAGGTATTGACTGAGTAGAAAAAAAAAAAAACAGGCTTATTCCTCACCTCACCCATGATTCCATACAAAACCGGGGATATAGCAACATCTCTGCAGAGCCTGGAATCACCCTCTCATCGCAGCCCACCTGACTAGCACAGCCTGAATTTATTAATTCAACTATTTTTTTTGAGACAGAGTCTCACCCTGTCGCCCGGGCTGGAGTGCGGTGGTGCAATCCCAGCTCACTGCAACCTCTACCCACCAGGTTCAAGTGATTATTCTGCCTCAGCCTCCCACATAGCTGGAATTATAGGCACGCACTACCACATCCAGCTGTTTTTTGTATTTTTAGTAGAGACGGGGTTTCACCATGTTGGCCAGGCTGGTCTTGAAATCCTGACCTGAAGTGATCCTCCTGCCTCAGCCTCCCAAAGTTCTGGGATTACACATGTGAGCCAATGTGCCCAGCCCAACTATTTCTTCTAGCAAACTTCAATGCCACACCCCTCTCCATACAGAATAGAATTTCTTCCTGTATATACTTCCTACACAACTTCTATTATAAATAATTTTCTTTTTGGAACTTGTATTAGCTGGATGTTGGATCTCATGGATTGATTATCTAATTTTCTTACCTTTTATTTCCTGTTTCCCATCTCTGTGTTTTTGTACTTCTGTCTGGAAGATTTCTGAAATGATGTCCCAAAATTCTTCTATGGAATTTTTAAATTTGTACTATGATAACTTTAGTCTCTGATAACGCTTCCTTTTACATAGCAGCTTCTTCTTTTCTGGGAAAAACAATATGTTGTCAATTTAATTGTAATTGGGTTCTAAGTTTTATTCTATTGTCATAACTCTGTACTCTTCCTTTTTCCTGCAGTTTTTGTTTGCCTTTGTTTTGAATTCTTGCTATGGTTTTTGTCTCTTGGTCATGTTAGAAGCATTCCTTAAATGCCTGGTGGTCTTAGCTTCTCGTGATCCAGTCCAGGGCACTCAGAAGCATGGCATGGAAGCATTGCCAGCTCATGAGTGACAGGAATCCCACGGGCTTTTTTTTTTAATTACAAAAGAGTAGGGAGTTTTCTTTTTTTTCAGGGCACATTGTGCAAAAGAACCACTGCCCTGAAGGTGGCTTCTCTCTCTGCACTTCCGTGCACCGCCGGCTGGAACTTGTCTATACTCTGCCTGCACCACGGTGTTAGCTGCTGAGCCCCTCTGGCTTGACCAAACACGAGTCCACTGCCAGTTTATACAGGCCATGAAAACATGTATTTTCCATTTCCTTCTCCTTGGTTGGCCACTTCTTTGTGGAAAAGCGTGAAGAGATTCTGATTCTTTTCACTCATCTAACCCTCTCGCTGTGCTGTTCTTTTCTGCCTCTCAAATTTCACTCCTGTTAAACTGTTCCACACCAAATGAACACAGTCAAGATGGCTGAGCACCCACCACCAGGCAGTGCAGCCTTTCCTCTGATCCTCACGAGGACCTTCCCTGCTGAGCATGTGACTCCAAGTTCAGAGGAGGAACTATGTACCAAGGTTCTCACTTGGGTCCGATGCCAAAGCTGAGGTTCACATCATGACACCACAGCTGACCCTTGCCTTGCCCTACAGGATGCACTTTGTTCTGCCAAGAGAATGTGGTTACCAGGGGGACAGAACACCAGTGTTCTACCTGGAACTGCCAGGCAGGGCACTGGGGCACAGTAGGAGGACCCCAGAAGATGCTGCGTCTCCTGATCATCTGTATGCTGCCCGCCATCGAAGGGAAGAACTGCCTCTGCTGCTGGCCAGAACTGTCTGCCTTGATAGACTATGACCTGCAGATTCTCTGGGGTAGCCCGGGGCCACCGACAGAACTTTCTCAAAGCATTCACTCCCTATTTCTAGAGGATAATAATTTGCTCAAACCCTGGTAGCTTGGTGAGGCATAGCCAGGAGATCAGGGATTGGATCTGGCCCCTTTGCCTGACCTGAAATCTTACTCCCTTGACTTCCCTTCAACCTGTATCTCATCCTCAGGTCGTGACCATTTGGAAGAAGAAACAGCCAAATTCTTCGCTAAAGTACACCAAGCCATTAAGCAGTTACGAGATGGTGAGGAAGCCAAGAATCCCAGCGCCCTGGAGCTTGGGTTGACAAAGGCCCATCCTCCAAGGCATTCTCAGAGGCTCACGTGGCCATGGGCGGAGGTCTTGTGAAGGTGGGGGATGAATGCAGTCTGTCTCTGTGTGCTCTTTGGAACTTCCATTTTAGAAACAAGGGTGTGAAAACCCAACCTTGAGCAAGTTGTAACATCGAACGCTCCTTCCCTCCTGCTCTACCCAGACAAAACAGTACTTCTGGAAGAGATTCACATGCACAAGAATCTCTTTTCTGAGAGGCTGAATGAGATATCTGATGGGCTGAAGGAGAAGGGTAAGGGGTGGAGACAGTTCCTACACACAGCCCAGCTCTCCGACCCTCCCAAGACCCAGGGCATAGTTCACTCTGCAGCCCCCTCAGCCCTTCCCCGGAGCCCCACCCCTGCCCGTGAACACCTTCCCAGCTCCCTCTCCTACGTGCACCCCAGACCTCCTTGGCTCTGTCTGCCTCCTTAGCACCTCAGTTTCTCTACCTTCTCACCCTCCCCGGCAGTCCTGTGGTGAGTACGCCTGGGGACTGGGCCTGGGGGAGGGATGAAGGGCACCTGGCACCCCCAGCCCCTGTGCCTCCCATAGACATACAGTCCACAGTGAAGGTCACCAGCTGTGCCGACTGCAAGACTCGCTTGCTCTCCTGCGATGATCCCGCCTTCTGCCCAGGTCAGTGAACACCACCCTGTCCAGCCTATTTGTGTTTCCACGTCCAGCTCAGACTCCCGTTTCCTAAGACGCTTTCCCTGATCGCCTCCCACCCCAAAGGCTTCTCAGCCATCCTCGCTCTCACTTCCCCTCCCATGTCCTGTCCTATTTCCGTTGAACCCCACACCACAATTGTTTGCTTGTCTAGATATGTGCCGGGCACACAGCAGTGCTCAGTGTTTGCAAACAAATGATGGGTGAACGAATCAAAGAATGAAAGGCTGGTAGCGCTCTCTGTGAGCCGAGGTAGCCCTGCTTGGCCTCCAAACACCTGGCTCCCCGTTTCACACCCCAGCCAGGAACCGGCGGCCCTCCGGGTGGGCTGTGAGTGTCAGCAGCGCTCTGCTCCTGGCCATAGCCGGAGGTGGGTGAGTGACCTCTCCTAGCCCCAGCATCCCCAGAGAAGACACACCTCCTCCCTGACTGACTCCACCGTGTTTCTTGGCCCAGATGTTCCTTTTACTGGCACAGGAAGGAAAAGGGAGTAAAGGTACTGAGAAAGGAGACCCCGACCTGATTCTAGGGTTCCGCAGGAGGGAAAAGCAGAGTGTGCCCTGGGAGTAGCAGGGCCTGGAACCCCAGCGCTGACCTCCTGGGGTTTGGCATGCAGAGCAGAGTGGGATGGAGGGCCAGGACTCTCGGGAGGGCCACACATCAGCCCGCCCGTGTGCAGACAGAGTGGGGCTAGGGGCCCAGGACACAGAGACTGCAAAGCTCCAGGCCTCCTGCCCTCACTACAGAGTGCACTTCCCCCCCAGCTGTCCCTGTCCCCTGCACACCCTGCCTCCACCCCTGCTGCCCTGCCCTGACCCACAAAGGCCATTAATGTAGCTGCTTTGGGTTTGGCCAGGGGAGGCTCCCAGGAGGAGGTTAGAGGGGCGGGGAGGAGGCCAGGGAAGAGGGAGGCCAGGGTAGAGACGCCCAGCTGCTTCTCCCTCAGCAGGAACAGGGTAGTCCGCCGTCTTCCAGAAGTGAACAGAAGCCGCAGCTGCTGTCAAGAAGCTCACTCATCTCTGGTTCCACTGACCCCTTCCCCTAATACCCTCCATCCTGGGTCCTGGGCCCCGAAGTTCTGAGGCCTAGGAGACTTCGCCGCCTCGTGGTTTGCCTACACCCACACCTTTGTGAAGAGTCTCTTCATTAAAACCCCTCCTCATAGCCTAGTTGACTGTGCCGTCTATCTCCTGCCGGCTGCTCAGATGAGAGCTCTCCCCGAATTACCCTGAGTGCAAGATCCCATCCCCTCACCCTCCCCATCTTCTCCAGAATCATCCTGTCCTAGCTCCAAAATGGTGGCTTTATGGTCTCATACAGGCTCACCTAATTCCAATACCCGAGACGAGGGCAGGGGTGGCCTGCGCACCCCCTTCTGTATCTCAGTTTCCCCATCCAAGCACAAGGAGATGGGGGTGTTGTGCTTTAGCCAGGCTGGTGTGCCCTGACCCAGGAACCGGCCTGGCTCATATTTACTGTTCAGTATTTGGCCATGCCGTGGATGAAAATCCAAAGTCCTCACTCCCTTTTTCTCCTTCAGTCCACTAAAGCCCTGCTAGCGTTCCCAGCCCAACTTTTAAAATGAGACTGCGTGTCTCCTTAGGCCCTGCTGGTATTTGCTTCAGCAGCACCACCCCGCGGTAAGGACTGCTTCCTGGAAGAGGGGCAAGTACTGCCAGAGGCCTAGACATAAACAGAGCATAAATGGCAGTCAGGCAGAGACTGCCATGGCCGAGGGCAAGGGTGGGTCCCCAGCCACAGGCACCTCCCTCTCACCCAGCTCGGGAATCCAGGAAGGCTTCCCCGAGGTGGTGTCTTATACCTGTGTGACAGCCCAGAGAAGGGCAGGAAGGAAGAGAGGGCTGTTTTGATTGGCATTGCCAAGGAGCAGAGGTCTGAGAGACCTTGAGAGTTTCAGGAATCTCCAGGGATTGTGGTTTGGCTGGAGCAGGTGACGCAAGTGAGCATGTGGTGAGAGGTAAGATCCCAAGGGAGCCAGGCAGAAGAACCCACAGAGACTCCTGGGGAAGCAGGGAGGCATGGAACGCTGGGAGTCCTGAGACAGAGATGCCAAGTGGGTGGGTGGGTGTGAATAGACGCAGGTCTGCTAAGACACCCCTTCCATCCTTCCTGCTTTATTAGAGTCCACAGATGTAAGGTCTAAAGCACTCCAAGGACATCGCCATACAGCGGGGATGGAGGCGCAGCCATTCTGCAGGAATGGGTCAGAGCCCCAGGCAGGTGGCATAGGCTGTGGTTCTTTCCACAGGGGGCTGTCGTTCTTTCTGCATGCCTGGGGGCCTGTGTCATTCAGGACACAGAAGATGCCAGGCCCTCCAGGTGGTGATGGTGGTTTCCTTTTTGTTTTTAAATTAGAACCTAGACCATTACCTCAAAAGTATCCAGAGTGGCTGTTTCCTGATGTGTGAAGTAAAAATAGAAAACCCTAGGTGCAGTGTATGTGAAGCATGAGCTGTGTTTGTCTTTGTGCATGAATCTTTTATCAAAGAGTTTTCTTATTTATAAGTGTGTTTTCATGAAAACTGTATAGTGAGCTATGCTAGAACAAAGATCAAGGAATTCAGAGTCAGGCAAACCTTGGTTAAAACACAGAGTCTGGAGAACTTCTTTCAACTACGACAGAGCAACCTGCAACAGACTAAGAGTACAGGCAAAGGCAACTGGAAATAATTTACATCAAAGAACAAAACAAAACAAAAAGGCTGTTTTAAGGCATGAGAAGAGGCAGGCCCTAAGCATTCGGGTCCTGGAGAGAAGGGGTGCCCTGGGTGAGCCCTGTGTCTTGCGGCAGGTGGTCCTCTGCATGTGTGAGCTACAGCAGCAGTGGGGAGGCTGCAGAAGCTCGGCTGAAGAGGACCTCAAAGTTTGGGAGAGCTTTCGGCAGCATCATGGGACGGAGGAGACAATACTTAGAGTCTGAGTATGCAGACATAGAACGTGAAGGATTCAGAGGCCTGAAAGTAGGGAGGTGCAGAAAAGTCAAACAAACGTACTGCATCTATTTCTTCCCCACCCTCCAAAACACCCTTATGCAGCACTGGGCTAAAGACAAAGAAACCAAACAGAAAGTATCTGAAATGCAATTGATTAGAGAGTTGGATGCTGGGGAAATAAAAACTGGAGTTTTTGACCCACACAGGAAGATAGGCCTTGGTAAATACTCCAGGATATTGGTTGGGAAAGCTAGACTCTGAAAGCGGGTGTGTACACAAGAGGCAAACCAGTCCCTCCAAAACATGAAACTAAGTTTCAAAGCATTCAGCCCCTGACAAAAATAAAGACGTCTACTATTCCACATTCACTGATGGAGGATAGGGTAAACACTTTCTGAAGGAAAATATTATCTATAGCCACTATGATGTTTGATTTGTAATGTCCAGTATCCAAACACATATTAACAGGTGTACCCCCAAAAAACAGGATCAAGAGAAAAAACAGACAAAAGAAACAAACCTTCAAGTGACCACAAGTGAGTTATCAGATATTAGTATTAAAATGACTGATTAGTGCTTTCAAAAATATTTAAGATTCCTGTTCAACAAATGGGGCTGGAGCAGCTGGACACCCATAGCAAATGCAAACCTCAGTGTTTCACACATAGAAAAAAAAAAAAAAAAAAAAAAAATGGATAACGGACTTGACTGTAAAACATAAAACTATAAACTTTTTAAAAAAAAAAACACAAGAAAATCCTCAGAATCTAGGATTAGGAAAGGAACTCTTAGATATGATACCAAAAGCATAATTTGTGAAAGGAAAAATTAATAAATTGGACTTCATCAAAACTGAAAACTTTTGCCCTGAGAAAGGTCCTTTTAAGACAATTAAAAGACAAGCTATAGACTGGGAGAAGATATTTGCAAAGCACATATCTGACAAAAGACTAATATCTAAAATATAAAAATAACTCTCAAAATGCAATAGCCAAAGTTAAAAAAATCTACTTAGAAAATGGACAGAAGATAGGAAGATGTATTTTACAGAAGAGGATGTACACATGGCAAATAAGCATGTGGAAAGATATTCAACATCAATAGCTATTTGGAAAATACAAATTAAAGCCACAATGGCATATGGTGCAGCTGTTCTGTGTGTGTGTGTGTGTGTGTGTGTGTGTGTGTGTGTGTGTGTGTGTGTCTGTGTGTGTGTGTGTGTGTGTGTGTGTGTGTGTGTGTGTGTGTTTGTGTGTGTGTGTGTGTGCGAGCATGCACTTCTGGGACATGCATTTCAGGATAGCCTTCCTCTTGGCCAATGAGCAGAGGCCACCAACATTCCTGCTGACCAGTGGGAGAGTTTGTAAACAAATGATCATTTATCAGTACTCTGGAAGTATCTCATGTACCTCCCAGCCTGACCAGTCCAGAACAGCCTGAACAAGGGATCCCAGTCTCCTAGCAGGGCTGCCTTCCAGACCCTGCCACACTCTATCCTCCCCTTCCTCCCCACCCTTTCCAGCGTGGCTGAATCTCCCAGGCTTTGTTCTCCACACATGCCTCATGGCCCCTCCCTTCTATCCCTTCATTCCTCATGCGTGTCTTGGCTCCATCACATACAGCCAGAGACTCTTCCAGGCAAGAAAGAGGCATCTTTATAGATGCTTTCTAGTTTCTCAGCTGCTTGTCACTCTATCTCATTTAACTATAACAACCTGGAGCATACACTACAGTCCTCTTTTTGCAGAGGAAGAAATTGGGGGCCAGGGAGAATGTTGCTTACTCAGATACTTCTCGTAAGGCTGGTTGCCTCGCTGGGAGTTCGAACACGCCCATCTCCCTCCCTGCTTGAAAATTACATTATCAGAATATGCCCATCATCTATCTCTGCCTTGGAAATCCCCTCTGCACTCGGCACCTAACCCCACCCTTGGAAATCCCCTCTGCACTCAGCACTTAGCCTGCTCACCGGAAAATCCACCTACCTACCAATAGCAGCTCAGCCCGTCCACATCCTGTTTCTCCAAATCCAATCAAACGCCTTCACTCCCTATAAAACCCCACTCCTGAGCGGAGTCAGGTATGACTTCCCTGGCCCATCTCCCTGGGACCACAGAACCTCATCTGGGAGCTGAATAAATTGGCATCTAATTTTCTTGAGCTGGCCTCAGTTTCCTCGTTTTTAACTCGGCAATAAACCTACAGAGAATAAACTTTACACTTCTTTTTTCTAAAGAGCGTTCTAGACTTCCATGGCATTTGGAACTGGAGAACTCAGATGAAGCCTTTCCCCTCCCCTATCCCAGTAGCTACACTTCATTGCCTTTGTGGGTGCCCACTTTTATCAACTGAAGGGGTGCTAGCTGGCCCTGCCCCACTGTGTGCCCCTAGGCCACAGCTTGGGCTGCAATGGAAAATTCCACTTGAGTGTATGTGTTGCTCTTTGAAATCAGTTTTTCTATTTCCCTTTTTTTTTTCCTTTTTTAAATTGCATTTTAGGTTTTGGGGTACATGTGAAGAACATACAAGATTGTTGCATAGGTTCACACATGGCAGCGTGATTTGCTGCCTTCCTCCCCTTCACCTATATCTGGCATTTCTCCCCATGCTATCTCTCCCCAACTCCCCACCCCCCACTGTCCCTCCCCTATTTCCCCCCCAACAGACCCCAGTATGTGATGCTCCCCTCCCTGTGTCCATGTGTTCTCATTGTTCAACACTCGCCTATGAGTGAGGACATGCAGTGTTTGATTTTCTGTTCTTGTGTCAGTTTGCTGAGAATGATGGTTTCCAGATTCATTGATGTCCCTACAAAGGACATGAACTCACCATTTTTGATGGCTGCATAGTATTCCATGGTGTATATGTGCCACATTTTCCCTGTCCAGTCTATCATCGATGGGCATTTGGGTTGGTTCCTTTTTAGTCACTCATTTGTTGAGCACCTTCAATTGCCAGGCCCTGTGCCAGGTGCATTACAGAGACCATCCCCGGTCTCAGCATAACCCTCCATGAAGTTCCCCTGGGACTGATGTCAGAATGCAGCATGCCCCCACCAGCTGGCCCCCTGTAAAGTGTGGGTATGTGCAGGTGATGTGAGCTGGCCTGCACACCTCCAGACTGCACAGCTTCACAGATGCTGCACCTCAGACCAAAACCTAGAGAGATTCAGCAAAGGTCCAAAGACCTTGTACCAAGCTTTCCTCTTTGTATCCTGACTTCCTACTGAAATTGCTGCATGCAGGGAGTTGAGAGAGACAGAGGCAATTCTCAGGAATAGAATCTTAGCAGAAATGGGGCAAGTTAATGAGAAATGAAAACAGAAGGCTCATCCTGCCAGAAGAAAGGCTCTTCCCATGCTATGGTGTTAACTGGTAAAAACTGACTAGGCTCCCATCCCCTTGATGAGGCTTTTAAACAGAGAAAGAACTATATCTTCCCATTTGCTTGCAGTGAAAGCTCTGCATTTTTCTCTGCCTTGGGGAATTCAGAAGGCTTTCACTTCTGTTTGGAGTTTGGAGTGGGGCATAGGAACGCCACCTCTGTCAAATGCCAGGTGGGAGCTGACACCAACGGACACCCAGAGACAGAGCCCACAGAGTCACTTGCCGAAGGAGGTGAGCCAGGAACTGCTAGGAGTCCCCAGGGAGCGTGTTGTGACATGTTGCAGAGACCTGTCACTGACTCCCCACCCTGCTGCTGAACCCAAGAGCAGCGTCCTGCACAGTGCCCACCTGGTTCACATCACCAGGGACTGTCTGAGCCCATCCCCTCTAGAAACCCCTACTAGTCCTGGGGACTAAAACCCTCCTCTCATTCCCAACGCACTTACTCTAGACCATCCAGTGCGCCCTCCCTGTACTCCACCTCCATCATCAGTTCTTTTCACCATTTTCCACCATCCGGTTCAGGCCACAGCTCTGCACCTTCGTGGAACCTCCAGAGGGCAAGGATTCCAAGTGTACTGAGTTTCTTTGTGCCAGGAACAGCCAGAGAGCCCTCACCAATGCCATCACCGAATCAACCCCTGCCACAATAGCCTGTGAAAGGGTTGCTCTTTTTTTCTCCAATTTATGGGTGGGGAGACTGAGATTTAGGACATTTAAGTGACACGAGCACAGAACTAAGAAGTGGCAGAGCTTGGGTTCTCACCCAGGACTGTCTACCTGTGCAAGTCACTTCACAATGCCACCCACTCAGGGCTGCACCTGGACTGTTTGAGTCTTCCCCAAAGTTTTCGGCTCCACATTTCTGGGCCCATTCTCGGATCCCTTTAGTCAGTCTTTTACCTGGGGATTCTTGTCGGCTTCCCTCTTACACTACAAGGAAATGTCTACAGTCGGACATTGCTTTCCCTCCCACATGGGCAGATGTCAGCTGAGGTAAAACCACACAGACCAGCCTTGGCCTGATGTAGAGCAGGCAGTAACTCCCAGGGGAGGCAGGGTCAGGACAGAGGGGTGCTCAGGCAAGGCTTCATTTGGATCTGACACAATCTGAGACCAGAAAGTGGGGAGGTCAGGCAAGAGGAGGAGGAGAGATGGTCCCTCCAAGCCCAGGGTAGTCCATGGGAGGTGCAGAGTGAGGAGCAGGAGAGGAGGAGGCGAAGGAACCACAGCCCAGATCAAGCAGAACTACATGGTTTGTGTCAGAAGGTTGCATCTTTTGAGTGAGACAAGGCACTGCAGGGTTTTAAGCAGGGGAACAATATGATCCGGGATATGCCTTAAATGGCTGATGGTAGAAAATGGAAATAGTGGATAAGGGTGGGAAGGATGAATGTGGTGGGACCCCTGAAGACCACACTCCCTTTCCGAGCTGTGCAATCCTCCAGCACATGAACCTGTGGCCCTGGAAGCCCCCTCCACCACGCAAACCACCTCTTCATACCAGGGGCCTAGTGAGCAAGTCCGCAGGGGTCAGTGGATGGATAGGTCGTTTCAATTGCTGTCACTTAAAAATCTTCATGTGCTGTGCTCCTTGTGGCTTAGGTTCTGTGGATCCAGAATGCTCCAGAGAAGAATTAGGGATGTGAGGATGTTTATGAAAATAATTCCTAAAGAGTCTCCTGGTTTCTGATGTAGGATTGAATGCATTTATCTAATTTTTCTCCCTCCTGAAATTCCATTAAAACTATATTAAAGGATTTGTTAAAATCATAAACCCACAGAGATGGGAGAACAGGAGAGAAGACAGCAGCAATTAAATTTCAGTAGCTGGAGGTGACGAAATTGGCAGGCCCAAGACAGTCAGATCCAAAGTCAGCAACAGAGGAAAAGGAGACCCATCCCAAGTGATGCTGCAGCATCCTGAAGGCAAGTGGCATGCCGCAGGGGAGGGGCAGGGACAGCCGCGGAAGCCATAGGCCCCTGCTGCAAGTGGTAAGAGCATGCGTATGTACAGAAAAAGTAATGCAAGAATAAAACCGACCACCAGCCAGTCTGCTGCTCCTACCACCACACATGGGCAATTTTAAACAGTAACACTGATAAAATTCTCCTCCCTGTGGCTGCCCTTGCTCCCAACCTCATCCACCACTGCTCAAATGTCTCAGGGGCTGGCAGTGCCAGGGTCTTCTGTGCTGTGGGCAGATGGGGACAGGCTAAAGGAAAGGTCTGGGGGAATGCATAAGAAGCCCCTTCCCCACTTCTTGCCCCTGGAAACTGCCCCTCTTCCCCTTCTGCAGAAGCTTGCAGTGGGGGTGCCAGACACTGGCAAGAGCGTGAATATTGGATCCAAAACAGCTGTCTGGGTGATTGTGTGCATGTGGCACGATTAATGTAGAGGCCTCTGGCCCTCTGTATCCAGAATGTCAGCAGTGAGACTCTGACTCTTGCGTGAACCATCTCTTTTTATTTTCTGTATTCTGATGTTTTGATGTCTGGGATCTTGCTGACCTTAGAAGGCCCACCCCTCCCAGGGCTAGCTAACTCCTAGAGACTGCAAGTAATCTCACACTCGCCCGTAAGTGTGCCTTTCTATTGCAAACCAACCAGTCCAAAGCCTACAATTCCACCCACCTTATTTATGGAGCTCTCACACTCCAGATCACTACCCACCTACTGTGATATTCTCAGCACCAGGGACCAGAAGTGGGCTCAGCCCCTCTTCAGCAGAGATCACTTGAGGTCATTCAGACTACCCATTGCTAAATCTACTTACACTGTCTCGCCCATTCCTTCCCACAGAAACCACAAAAAAGGCCCTTGCCCACAGTTTCCCCTCACTCCCTCTGCCTCCTGACCCACCCTGGTGCTTTCCCATGTGGCCCTATAGGACACGTCCTGCCTCCTGTTTCCAGGAAACTATGAGTATAAAAAACTTCTTCCATCATGACAGTCATTTCCATGTCAGTGTGTCTATCCCTGATCAAAACAAATCAGGTACCTTCAAAAAAACTGGCACAGTGAACATGTGGCTTGATGCCACATGGAGATAATATGCTTTAGGCTGCTCTAGGCTCACTAACTGGATCCACAGACAGCATCCACTGCCGGGCAAGGCACTGCTGCTTGTTAGCATCCTGCATCTAGACAGCTGCACTGTCTCTGCCAGGTGTGGTATCCTCTACTTCCTCTGCCTCCTGACCAACCCTGATGCTTCCCTAGGTGGTCTCCATTGTGTGGCAAGCCCCTTCTCTTGGGATCTGTGAGTATAACAAACTAGTTCTTCAGTGGCACCCATCTCCTGATCTGTTGGCCTCACCATACCTGAAAATAACGCAATCCATTTTTTTTTTTTTTGAGATGGAGTTTCACTCTTGTTGGCCAGGCTGTAGTGCAGTGGTGCAATCTCCACTCACTGCAACATCTGCCTCCCAGGTTCAAGGGATACTCCTACCTCAGCCTCCTGAGTAGCTGGGATTATAGGCATGCACAATCACTCCTGGCTAATTTTGGTATTTTTCTTTTTAGTAAAGACAGGGTTTTGTCACATTGGCCAGGCTGGTCTTGGACTTCTAACCTCAGATGATCCACCCACCTCGGCCTCTCAAAGTGCTGGGATTATAGGCATAAGCCACAGCACCTGGCCCCTGATCCATATTTTAAAACAGCCCTCTGGACAGGAACTGAAGGACTGTTCTCTGTGGACTCTACACAGCCCAAAAAGAAAGACCTAAATGCACTCTCATCAAGGGCTCCCCAATGAGTTCTACAGTGAAGCTCCAAGTTGACAAGACTCACCCAGGCCCTCAGACTTCTGTCACCTGTTCAGGCTCCCATTTTTTATCATAAACAGATGACCATTCAGGATAACAAAAACTGTACAAATAAAAAAGACCATAACTAATATCTCTACAGAATTAGATAAGGAAAAATGCTGCATCTATGAAACAAGAACAGGATGCTATAAAAGAGGAAAATTCAGAAAACAAAATAGGGCTCTTGGGAAATTAAAAGTATGATAGCAGAAATGAAAAATTTAATAGAAATATTTAAAAATAAGATTCTGATGCTTTGATGTCTGGGACCTTGCTTACCTTAGAAGGCCCGCCCCTCCCAAGGCTAGCTAACTCCTAGAGGCTGCAAGCAATCTCACACTCGCCTGTAAGTGTGCCCTTCCATTGCAAACCAACCAATCCACCAAGTGGATTCAAGAAAGTAGAGTATAAAAACAAGCATTGGGAAACAGAAAATAAAATAGCAAATTAATGGACATCCAACATGTAAATAACAGGAACTCCAGAAAGAAAGAAAAAAGAAAATCGAAGGAAGGAAATAATTGATGAAATTAATCAGGAAACTATTCCAGAAATGAAGTTCATAAACTGCTACATTAAAAGGGCCTACCCATTAGCCCAACATAATGGATGAAAACATACTCTAACATGTCCCATTTTTGTGGCATTTCAGATCACTTGATTCAAGGAAAAAAGTCAAGAAATACCCAAATGAAAAAACAGCCCAAACAAAGAATCATATGTCAAAATGGCTTTGGCCTTCTTACCAGTAACACAGGAAGAAAACAGTAAAGGGTTGCCTTCAAAATTCTGAAGGAAAATCTCTTTCAGCCTAGAACTCTATATTCAGCCAAACCATACATGAGTATCGAGTGAGGAAAAATCATTGTCAGATGTGCAGTTTTCAAAATAATATACATTCAGTGGTCCCTTTCTCAAAAGATAAAAAGCTAGAAGATGTGCTCCACCAAGTTAGAATGAATGAGGGGGAAAAAAAAGGAAGCCAAGAAAAGGTGGAAGAGCTCTCCAACAGGAGAGAAGTAATTAAAGACCCCAGGATAAATGAAGTGGCAGATACGGAGGACACCCCATTCACACCAGAGCAGTGACTGAAGGGCTGCTACCACCAAGATCCACAATGTGGGGTTCCTTCAACCTCCAGACAAAGGGCCTGGGTGACTCAGGCCTGGGTCACTGTGTGGATTTGCCTGGTCTGTTCCAGGCGCTGATGAAGTTTTCCCCTTTCCTCCATGCCTGCTGCTGGGATCTGCCCAGAGCACTGTCTCAGCCTACAGAAGCGCTTTCTGCTCTGACACATTGCCCAGAGGTGGAGCTCCTGGAAGTGGCATGTGGTGAGCCGAGAAGGAGGCGATATGGAAGAGCAGGCTCCTTCTGACCCTCTTTCTGCCAGATGTCCATTGTCTGGCTGTATCACAGTGGCTCACGCCTGTAATCCCAGCACTTTGGGAGGCTGAGATGGGTGGATCACGGGGTCAGTAGTTCAAAACCAGCCTGGTTGACATGATGAAACCCCATCTGTACTAAAAATACAAAATTTAGCTGGGTATGATGGTAGGCACCTGCAATCCCAGCTACTCAGGAGTTTGAGGCAGGAGAACAGCTTGAACCCAGGAGGCGGAGGTGGCAGTGAGCTGAGATCAGGCCACTGCACTCCAACCTGGGGGCAGAACAAGACTCCATCTCAAAAAAAAAAAAAAAAGGAATACCTCAGGCAGGGCAACTTATTTTAAAAAGAGGTTTACTTGGCTTACAGTTCAGCAGGCTTTACAGGAACCATGGTGTCAGCATCTTCATCTGGTGAGGATCCCAGGCTGCTTCCACTCATGGTGGAAGGCAAAGGAGCAGCAGACATGTCACATGGCAAGAGCAGGACTGAGAGAGAGGAGTGAGGCACCAGACTCTTAAACAATCGGATCTGTGTGTAACTCATGACCATGAGGTTGGCACTAAGCCATCCATGAGGGATCCACCCCCATGACCCAAACACCTCCCACCAGGCCCACCTCCAACATCAGGGATCACATTTCAACATCAAATTTAGAGAGTACAAACATCCAAACTGCATTACAGGCACAGGCTGCAGCCCAACGAGACCCCCTTCTTCTCAAGGACTCCTGGAAATGTTCAGGAAAGCTATAGCTGGACTGCAACCCAGAGACTTCACCCTGAGACTCTGCCCAGCTTCTCTACCCTGGAAGACTTCATCCAACAGTGGCAGTGCTGCCCTCTTCTTAGGCTTGAGCCTAGTGCTCAGCTTTCCAAAACAGGACATCCCATCATTTCGGGATACAGACAAAGGAAGCAAAGCCATTTGGACAGCATGGAAACAATGCACACCCAAGTAAGGACGCACCCAGAGTTCACCATGGGCAGGGGGAGGAAAAGGAGGTGAAGAGGCAGCACTCAAATGGCTTTCCCAGCATTCCCTGGAATCAGTGACCTCCCATGCCCATGGCAACCAGCTGCTGTTGTCTGCAAAGCTGAGACTGCATGCCAGAACACAGTCCCTGCCCGCGGGTGGGTGGAGAGGAGAAATCAAGGGCCCCTTTCCTCCTCATTTTTAAATGAACATAAATGTGTATGAGAGAGTAAAGCAGTAACACTGTCTGGTTAGGAACTTTGTAACTACACTCTGAAAAAGAAAATGTAAGCCCCTCAAAGACACGGCCAAACTGTGGCTGTTGATGAGAAAACCTGAAGGTCTGAAGGTCTAATGTGGTCTTCAAATCTGAATCCCAGCAGTGGCTTCAGGTCGGAGAGAACAGGCAGCAGGAAGCCAGTGGATCTTCACGTAGGAGGGGGCATTTTGAGGGTCTTGCAAATATTCTGGTTGCACCAGCTCAAGTGCCCTGGGAGTGGGGGGGCAGGGTGGGGGTGGGCCTTGCCTTGCGCCTGTGTAACCTGGGTTGTGCTCTGCCCCTGAGGCTGCAGGACCCCTGGGTCTGTGCTGGGTTGCAGCAGAGGGGCCTGTGAGTGGATCTCCCATAGCATCTGCCCATGACAGAAGGTGTCTAGGCAGAAGCAAAAGAGCTGCACACCTCACAGCCCACACAGCTTAGAAATGACCAGGCATGACCAAGGGTGCAAATGGCCCTTGAGTTTGTACTCCTTACATAAAGCAATAAGAAGACAAATATCATTTTCCTAACTCCCCAAAATGCACAAAGCTGCTCTACCCAGGAGTTAGTACATTTGATTATTGTGAAAGACTGTTTCTTTCCTTTTGTTCCTTCTCCCCACTGTTAAAAGACAAAATTTCAGCAAAATGACTTTAATGATCTAATTGGCTTTTATTAGCAGCTCATGAATCAGGCAGCATCCTATGTATGAAATGGGTGCTCCACTGAGCTGAGCAGAGCAGGTCTGCTTCCCACTTCCCTTTACAGACAAAAAGGGAAGCGGGAAGCAGACACAGAGAACAGAAGACAGATGGGTGACATTCCTAATAGGGTTAAAAGAGAGGGACATCCTTATTTGGCCGGCAGCTCAGGAACACCAGGCCCCTTCTGATTGGTTGTGATGAATTTTTCCTAATTTTAAAAAGAAAACTGGCCCATTTCCAAGTTCGGTTTTATGACACGGCACCTGACACAAGTGACTTGATTCTGGTTTGGACCCATCTGTGGGGCCCAGGGCAGGAGCTCAGTCCAAACCAACGGCCTTCAGTCAATTCTATTTAAGCCTGCCTTCCCCACTCCAAGCCACGCCATCTCCCCCAGGAACAAGCAGCATGAAGGCCAGAGGTTCTTCATGTCCACTTTGAGCTACAAAAGAACCCCAGCCAGGCTCTGAAACCCCAACTCGGAGGGGCCCAACTGAATTCTTAGATGTGGCACCATCTCCTTCTGTTGTAGGTGGCAGGGAAGGGAGAGGATGGTCATTGTGTTGATCAGAGCCAGCTGCTAGAAGACTCACCGGGACTCTGAGAAGTCGGCAGCAGAGCACCACCCAGCCACACATGAGCATTAAGCACTGGAGAAGAATGAGCTAGACTCATTCAAGGTTTGGGGGTCTTTTGCTTCCTTACCCCACACTACCCTCACCCTTTGGTTCACTCCCAAAGACCCACCTGAGAAAAGGCTGTGGTGGTGGGCTGGCTCCCGGGGACTTTAGTCTCCAGGTGAGAGCAGCAAGGTGCTGCAGCCCCCACCCCCAGCACTCCAGCTTCACCTCAGTGTACAGAAACGCTCCACCCATGAGCCAGGTCACCAAGCCTGCATCACACCTCATGCCCTGAGCCTCTAGCAGTGAGTGACCATGTCTGGGCGGCCCCAGACCTAGGGATTCTCCATCTACCACCCTACTTAGGGCCTTTTCATAGGGCCCCAGCTCTCAGGAACTTATCAGCTCTGGAAATCCAGGCAGGTGGCAGAGCTATGGGGCGAGCGTGGGCTTGTCACACTCCAAAGCCTGCACACCCCACTTTACAGACAACTGACAGAAGATGCAAGAAGGAGACCAGAAACTGTTGCCACAATCTAATTCAGTCAGAAGAATGTGTAGAGGTATAAGCAAGCACGGAGTGACTTTATAATCAGCATCTCACCAAGACCTAATTTGAGTTCTGTGAGGATCCAGGGAAGGACTACATCAGTGAGTTGAGAGAATCATAAATGGCTTCTGGGCTAACTTGAGTGGGGACCCTCTGAGTTGGGGTTTCAGAGCCTGGCTGGGTGTTTTGTAGCTCCAAATGGAGATGAGGAGCCTCTGGCCTTCATGCTGCTTGTTCCTGGCAGTGAAAGGGGAAGACATGTGAACAAGCTGGTGGTGGTGTGGGGCACAGGGTGCAGAAAGAGCATGTCCTGGCTGTGCATCCCCACCTGATGCTGCAGGCCTGACAACAGGGCATCCCACTCGTGCCTTCACCAGTCAGGCTGGGACACAAGGTAACAGCAGGAAAGAGCCGACATTCCCGAGCAGGGCCTCCACTGGAGTCTTCCTTACCCCAACTTGCCAGGCACATTCTTGACTCCAGCGCTCATCCCTGATTACGGTAAATGGGCGCCAACAGCAACTGTGCTTGAATTTGTGCAGATGTGATTGACTCATGCATTTGGGGCTTCCGTTCCCCAGGGGCCTTGGGAGATTAACCTCTGCCATTCAGTCCTAATCAACAATGGAGACACATCTGTGTAGAGCACCCTCGGAGGCGCTAGGGGCACAAACACAAACACGATCTCATTCCTACCCCAGGAGAGTTCACAGGCTAGTAAGGGAGACACGGGAGAACTATGCACACTGCAGTGAGATCAGACAGTGTAACAAGTCCCACTTACACTACGTTTATCTGAGCAAACTCACTACTGACCCCCTAAAGACCCAGTCAGACTTCATCCAACAGTGGCAGTGCTGACCCCCTAAAGACCCAGTCAGAGGCCACAGGCAGATGGGACAGACAGATTAGGAAAAAGAATAGAGGATTTGTATTTTTCAAGGCAATTGCTAACTCCATTTTAAAGATCAACATTCGTCTGATTAATTATCAAGGGAAAGAGAAGACTATAAGCTCACTTGAATTTTGTTTAAATACATGGGCTGGCATAAGATTTAATGACACCATTTTCAGAGGAGTATTTAAAATTACAATTTTTGTTAAAAAAAAAAACAAACATTTACTGAGGTCCCATAAATCTGTCCCACGGGTGCGGGATTTTTTGATAAATCAAATCTCCCTTCTGTAGCTCAAAACTAATACTGACTATAACTGTCGGGTGGCAGCTTTAATGGTAATGTAATGGAGACAGTACGTTGAGTTCGTGTTAGGCATTTTACAGTTAACAGCATTGCCTGTAGTTAGGAAAACTGATCAAGAGAAGAGAATGTTTATTATTCCTATAATTGAAAAGAACAAGGTGCATTCCATCTTAATTTAAAGAGAATGATCCTGTTAGGGTGTTTATGTGAACCCACGGCCTCATCATCCTCCTTTTTTCATTATTCTCAGAACAGCTTGCAGGGACTCAGGCTGGAGCCTAGGGAGGCCAAGTGAAAGCTGAGAGAAGGACCCTTGCTCACGGATCGAGGGCCACAGCTCTGTCTGCTTCCACTGCAGGCTGTTTTGTGAGCCTCTTCAATTGCTGCTCCCAGAAAACAGATCTGCCTGTGATTTCTTTGGTTGCCACCTATTCTCCCTGGAAGGAAGGTATATCAGTCAGCTATTGCTGCATAACAAACCACTTCAGACTCTGTCACTCAAAACATCATCACTCATGCATTGTCATTCACAGATGCTAGTTAGTTGGGAGAGGCTGCTGATCTCATCACCACTGAGGATGAGCTTGACTCAGCTGTGAGTCTAGCTGGGGTTGACTTCTCCCTGTGGCTTGGTCTCAAATCTGATTTAGGAAAGGGATGACAGTGACCCAAGGGAAAGACCATGTGAAGTGAGGATGGCAAGAAGACAAACCAAACACCACAAGCACATTTCAAGCCTTTCTCATCCATGAACTGCCAACATTTCATTGGTCAATGGAAGTCCTGTGACCAAAGTCAGCATATATCCATGGAGTGGGGAAATATACTGTCTCTAGAAGAGAGAAGAAGCCTATGTTTGCTGAATAGTAATCTAAATTCCCACAGTTTGTCCTATCATTTCCTGTGCACATGCTAAACACATGTGCCTTTCCCAAGATGTTCCAGAAGGCTCACCCCATCACAGCGTCAGCCTTGAGGTGCAGGGTCTTGTGAATACAGCAAGTCCACGACTCCTGTTTATCCAGAGACCAAGAACAACAACTGTCCAGAGAAATTCAACACACTCCTGGGAAAATACTTCAAGGCCCCCCGCCCTAAGGGCAGGGACTACCCTCTGATCAGGCCCTGGGTCTGCTCCCTGGGGACAGCGTTCCTGCCATCACTGTCCATGGCTCCTGGGGCCACTCCAGGAAAGCTCCTTCCTTCTCCATCATCCTCCCCCATCCCATGTGATGAGGGCAGTGGGGAACATGCACTTCTATAGCCCTGAGCAGCTTTCTCAGCCTTCCCCTGCCTGGAGCAAATCAAGAACCTGGAGATTGATTCACATCTTGAACCATCACCATCTCTTTTAGGCGGGCAGCACTTTTGCCAACAGAACTCCCTCAGACACTTGGATTTTCCATGTGTTTGATGGTGGCTCCCTCCACATGCCAACAAGCACGCTGCAGCTTCCTCGCAAGACCCGCCCTGCTGTCTAGACTGCATGCCGGCACTTGGGCAGCATGGGACTCAGTGAGACCATGCCTTCTGTCTTGCTAGGAGCCCTTCTGTTTCTGGTGAGGGATTCTATAAAGTGCCACCTTCAGACTTTTAGAAGTCTTAACAAGGCTGTGTCTTGCTCTTGCTCTGAGAGAGGCTAAAGACGAAAAATAGTTTGATTTCCTAACCCAGAAAACCCAAGAATTTCTGAACTCTCTAATTTCCCTTCAGTTCTGGTTACAGACTGGCCAGTTCTTTCCTGATTTCACCCCTTCTCCGGGGCAGCTCACTCAGTGCAGTGAACAATAGGTGATGCCCCAAAGATGAGGAAGTTCCTGGCATGGCAGAAAGAGTCATGACATGCAGTGCCAAAAAACAGAGGGGCCAGTGAGCTGTGGGGGAAGCAGAGGGGAGTGGAACACCAGCCCAAGGTGGGAGGCTTCTGAGCAGGTGACACCAGCATGGGCCCTGCAGAGATGAGTGGGAGTCGGTCTGGAAGCAGCAGAAGGCACAGCACATGTAAGGGTGTGGCGGGCAGCCGGGAAAGGCACCGATGCCCAGAGAAGCCATCAACACGTCTGAGCCAATGCAGGACGCACTCACCAAGCGCTGGGCCAGGACTGTGTTACACAGGGATGGAGAAGTCAGCCCCTCCCAGGGAGCACACCTGCCAGCTTATGGGATAGTGACCAAGAGATCCTGCCCCAGGGCCTGTCACTGCTCTGAGAAAGGAGGCGAGAGGCCCGAGGGAGCCCAGAAAAGGGGAGCACTCCCAGGAGGTCTCATTACAGGGGAATCTTGATGGAAGGGCAGAAAGAAGCCAAATAGAGTGGGCTGGAAAGTGTTCACAGGGCTGGGTCCTCCTGAGGCCTCTCTTCCTGGCTTGCTGACTCCACTGTCTAGCTGTGTCCTCGCCTGGCTTTTCCTCTGTGCACGCATCCCTGGTGACTCTGTATACCCAAAAGTGCTCTTCTTCTAAGGATGACAGACATCTTGGATTAGAGCCCACCTGTATAACCACATTTTCCCTTAATCCCCTCTTGAAAGGTCGTATGTCCAAATACAGTCACATTCTGCGGTCCTGCGGGCTAGGGCTTCTGCAGATGAATACAAGGGACACAGCTCAGCCAGTAACACAGAAAGCGTGGACATGTTCATGCAGCAATGGGAATGGAGCCACAGAGCAAACCACCTCGGAAGGCAAATCCAAAGACAGGCCACTTACCAGAAATTGGGACCCCCTCTGCAGCTGGCCAACTTTACTCCCACCCATGCTACACACCTAGACTTCCCCCCGTGCTTGTCTTCTCCTGAGGAGGGAAAACTGTAGGACCCCTCCAGGAATGGTGGTCTTGCTGCTCCCCTTGACTGGTCCCTGAGTTCCCAGGTCCTGGAAGCACGAAGACCCAAAGCTCCCAGTCCCAGGCCTTGGGGTGTTCCTGTCCCTTCCAGGTGTTCCCGTGGCCCCATGGAATTATCCACTTTTTTAGCTTACATATGAAAAAAACAGTTTTGCCCTTTCCAACACATGGGGTACTCTGCTGGGGACATAGTGGCAGGATTCAGGCCCCCGTGAGGGCTCCTGTGCACCCTGGAGCCACCTCCTCGATAGCAAGATGGCACTTACTGCCCAACAGAGCAGCCCCATGTGATGCTCTGAGGATGCTGAGCTCAGCCCCTTCTCCTGCCTTTGCCTGCTCTGTTCCCTCTGACTAGAATACCTTCCCCATCCCTTCTTCCCCAACCCAAGTCCTCTTCATCCCCTAGAGATTGGCTCAGATCCCAGTGTCCCCAGAAGACCTCACAGTCCCCAAAAGTCCTCACTGATCTCTTGAGTCCTGTAGGAACACCTAGTAGTTGGTCAATATTCTGGCCGCCGTTTTCTCTAATGGTTTGGGGCATGCGTCTTTTCCTTCTGGCTGGCTTCATCAGTGATGCCCTGTTGCTCACAGTCTAAGGCCTTCCTCCACCTGGACTCAACCTCTGGTCTTGTCCCTAGGTCTCCCCTTCTTTACCTCCCTATTCTCACTCTGCTTTTCACTGTGCCTACCACTCATCCAGTGCGTCATCAGATGGGAATGGTCTCAACTCTCTAACCCAGAGCCTGCAGGCTCCTGAATGTGACAAAAGTGTGTGGCATTCCCAGTAACATCCAAAACAGGAATTTGCAGTCTCTTCTATGGTTGACTAACATGAGGCCCATTTTTCCAGAACAGGCATCATGTATTCTCTACTGTCCACAATGGCATATATCCTCAAATGGGACACAGCTAGGGAGAGAAGAGGAAAAGGCACAATCATTTATTAAATGTTGAAATAACACTGTTGGCACCCCACCCAGATGTCGATTGCAGAGCCCCCACCCCCAGCTGCTGTGATGATTAGACCCGTAGCTGCACTGCGCAGAGGACTGCCCTCCACTGAGAAGTTACACCTTCCTTTTTGGGAGCAGGCTGTCGGCTGATTGATAAGAGGTACACAACTTGGGCCCTTTCACTTTAAAGTGAACGTAGGATCATGCTGAGGCTGGAGCCACATCATTGTTTAGTGTTCCCCACCGTATCCTGCTTCCCTGACTTTCCTATGGGTTTCTTCTTAGAGGACAGCCCCAACAAGTCACTGACACACTAACTCATTTGCCCTGTGACTCAATAGGCCTAAGCCAGACATCTGCCAGCCAGGACCTCTGCCAGCCTCATCACACACATTGGTTTATCAGTCCCCTTAATCATCTCATCCTTCAATGGAGGAATCAGAGGTTGAGTCCATGCCACGAAGAATGGAGCAATTTGACCTGCAATTCCATACCCAGTCAAGCTATCAATCAAACGTAAGGGGAATTGAAGAGGTTTTAAGAGAGGAAATCCCAAAAAGCTTTTCTCCCATACACCCTTTTTGGGAAAAAAAAATTGCTTGAGGGAGTACTACAGAAAAAAATGTGCAATTCATAGAACAGTAATTCACAATTTTCTTAAAAAAATGAACTGATCAAGAAAGAAAAGAAAAGAAATCCCCGGGTAACAGCTGTCCAGCAAGTATTCAAAGCAGTCAATTCTACTCAAGCAGCTCAATTAAAAGTAGGATTTAAAAGCCAGATAATCACACGGGTTTAAAGAGTCATGTGCTTTCACTAAGAAAAATAAAAGTCTGAGGGCTTGGGTTTTAACGCTCCCATTGAGTCTGAAGAATAGACCTTGAGTTCCAAAGGCAAGAAGGTAGAACAGAGTCACCTACTTAAAGCCAGCACACTTCGAGGGCTATACCTTCAATAAGATAGAAATGGGCAGAAATGAGGGGAGACAGGAATCTACCCACTGACCCAAGAAGATAAAAATGAAGCTTTTCTCTGTTTGGTCTCTGGGGGCAGATGTTGGAGGAACTCTCTTATGAGGTACCAAAATCCTAGCCCTATATCTCACATGAACTTGGTGTTCAAATTTACACCACTTGCTTGGCACAGGAATCACTTGACCAATAAATTAACTTTAAAATGGTGCAGGATCAGAGATACCTAGGGGAAAAAAACACAAAGCACTCGATGCCAAGCACTTCCATAAGCCGGTTTGGATGGGAGTCCTGTGGTGGGACATGGAGGGAGAACCTCAGAAACTGAGGTCACAATCAGAAGTTTTAATCACCTGGAGCAAGAATTAGCACATGGGATAAACTTGCATGCACTAGAACTTGAGATACTAGAAAGATCAGAAGTTTATAGTGAAATAATTGCATTTAAAAGGATTAACAGATAAAAGGGCCATAAAACATAAGAAGAAAAGGGAAGATTTGAATTCCTTAAAACTTCTAGAAATTGAATATGTAGTCACTAAAATTAAAAGCTCAGTGGCTGAATAAAATAGAGTATTAGGCACAGCTCAAAAGAGAGCTGGTTAACCAGAAAATAGGGCTGAGGAAATTAGCCAGAACGCAGCACAGAGAGATAATGAGAAGAAAAATATAAAAGAGAAGCTGGATCACAAAAGATAAAAAAGAAGATTTAATATATATATCTCTAATAGGAACTCCAGAAAAATGCAACCTAGGCAATGGAGTTATATTTTGACACCAATTCTCTGATACCAACTGGGCGTCCTACAATCTAATTCAATTCTGACACTTGAAACCTGGAGTTAGTGCAGCCCCCTCATATTAAGGGCATAGTCCTTCACAGAACTGCCCCCCTTAAGACGTCAGCCACAAGTTTCAGATGTCCTCAAGCCATCTGCACTTCTTCCCGGCTGGCTACAATTTCCAGAATGTTTTGTTTTCACCCCTACTAGGTGACTGGAATACATTCTGACACTAGCCATCTGGAGGGAGCATCAGATCTCACAAGTTAAAGGGCTCAGCCCTTCACAAAACTGATCTCACATCAAGTCTCAGAGGCCACTCTCACTTCTGATTGATTGATAAATCCAGAGGGTCCCACAACCCCTTCAGGCTTGATCATTCATTAGAACAGCTGATAGAACTGACTGAAAGCCCTATAGTTCACAGTTACTGCTTTCTTATCAAGAATACAGATCAGGGGCAGCCAAATGGAGAGGCACATAGAGCAAGGGTCGTGGGGAGAGGCACAGCACAGAGCTTTGATGCCCTCTTCTGATGGAATCCAAGCACATCACCCCCAGCACATCAATGCATTCACCAACCAGGAAGCTCCACTGAGCCTCCTGTCCAGAGATTGTATTGGCCTTTCATTATGTAGGTATGACAGCTGTGTCACTGAGTTCAATCTCTAGCCTTACACCACTGCCCAGAGGTCGAAGGTTGGACTTGCCCAAATTTTCAACCCAGTAATCACATGACTGGCCTTTCTACTGACCAGCCTCCACCCTGATGCTATCTCAGGGCTGCCATGAGTCACCTAATTAGTATAACAAACAACTCCTATGGCTCTGCAAATTCCAATGGTTTTTGAAGCTCTGTGATGGGGCAAAAACTAGATATTTTTCTTTATTATGCCACAGGAGGAAAAGCCATGTGTGAAAAAACAATGATAATGACTGAGAGTCTTTCAGAATTGACTAAAGTCATGAATCCTCAGACTGAAATAGCAGTGAGTCCTGAGAAGGTTAATAAAATATGTCTATACCAGGTACATCATGGTGAAAATGGAAGACACCAAAAACAAAGAAAAAAATTCTAAAACCACCATAAAGAAAAGACTAATTTGCCTCCAAAGCATAACAATTAGAAAAATTTCCCATCTGTACTATCAAGGCTGGAAGGCAATGGAGAAATATCTTGAAATTTTCTTGGGGGAAATACCTCTGCACTAGGTAAACTAGCATTTATGAGTGAGGACAAAATAAAGACGTTTTCAGACATGAAATACTGACATTCTATGGTTTGAAAGTTTCTGTCTCCTCCAAAATTTATGTTGAAACTTAATCCCCAATGCAGCAGTATTGGGAGATGTGGCCTTTGGGAGGTAATTGAGGCATGAGGACTCTGTCCTGATGAATGGGATTAGGTGCCCTTATAAAAGGGCTTGATAGAGGGAATTTACACCTTTTTGTCCTTTCCTTCTCT
>NW_022437529.1:0-22244 GCF_009761245.1 Sapajus apella
TGTGTGTGTGTGTGTGTGTGTGTGTGTGTGTGTGTGTGTGTGTGTGTATCTCATATCAACACTATGAAGTGGGAACTATTATGATCTCCATTTTACAGGGGCACAGAGAGGGTAAATAAATTGCCCAAGGGTCACACAGCCAGTAAGCAGCAAAGCCAGGAACTGAACTAAGGGAGTCAAATTACATAGCACATACTTAGATTCTACTTAGATGATTCTCATCAGGCTACCAGGCAAACAGCTGCTTGCAGCTTGTTCTGTTCCTTATCTGTATGGAAGGCCCCCATGTACAACTTCGCCAGTCGCACTGGGCATAAAGGAGCTTGGACAAAGGAGTGGAGGCTGGAGTCATCCTGTGCTGTGGCAGCCAAGCCACAGCAATTGTCTGTGTCCACCCGGAGGAAGGGGTCTTTTTCTAATTTGTGTACCAAGCTGAGTATCTTCAGGGATCCTACAGAGGTCACATTTGCTTAGTTGGTACCAAAGTGCCATATGGGCTAAGAGAGGTCTGCCCTGTGTATGTCAGTCCTGGTTCCCCAACGAGACTTGGAATTCTCTAAAAGCAGGCTGTGCCTTAACCACTCAAGCTGTGATATTTTGGAGGACAAAAGCTATCTAGCCTCTACCCTCCAAGTACAGAACCACTTCTGGCCCTCCCCATGCCCCGGCCCTGGTCCCCATCATAAACAGGGTGCTTTGAACATCGGCCAAATATAGTCCCGTATTGCCTAATGACAGGGATACCTTCTGAGAAACGCACCATTGGGTGACTTTGTGTGATCATCACAGAGTGTACGTACACAACCTAGACGGACAGCCTACTACACACCCAGGCTACACGGTACAGCCTGTGGCTCCTGGACTATAAAGCTGTACAGTATGTCACTGTACTGAATACTGTAGGTAACTATAACACAGTGCTAAGTAGTTCTTCATCTAAACATATCTAAACATAGAAAAGGTACAGTAAAAATATGGTACCTGTTACCACAAACATACAGTAGTCTCATAGGACCACCATCTACATGCGGTCAGTCATTGACACGTCGCTACGCAGCACGTGACGGTAGCAATGCCCCTCTCACCTGCAAACTCATTGAAATGGTTGCCGATGTCAAAAGCTTGGTAGTTGTAGCCAGCATATTCATAGTCAATGAACCGCACGTGACCTATGAAACAGAGGACAGTCGATGAGCGTTGGCCCAGGAGATCTGGAAACTGGCCTGGTCAAGCTTCCACTGACCTCTGGGATGCACCCACTGACCAATGCCGGCCTCTGCAGCAATCCTGCCAACCCCATCGCTGCGGCAGTCTTCTAAGCTACTTCCTTCCATCCTTCTATCTGCCCTTCCCAGCTCCCAGTGTCCCTCTCACACAGCTGGATCTTCAGGCTCTCCTCATCTGAAGACATCTGTCCTCAGCAAGGCTAAGGATCAGGAATACAGCTAAGTATTAATACGCCCTGGAGTGATGCTCTCAGCAGCAACATCAGGAGATATGCTGGTGTCTCTCTCCTCTCTCCCCGCTCCCCCCCAACTCTCCCCTACCCCCCTCCTTCCCTGAAGGCTCAGGACAGCCACAGTGTTCTCAGAAGTCCAGAATTGTCAGGAGTAATGGCTTAAGTGCCCTAGTATTGAGGACCTCCGCAAACCATGATTTTGAGTTCTTTCTTGGCACAGATTTTTTTTTTTTTAAATAGGGTCTTACTCTGTCACCCAGGCTGGAGTGTAGTGGCTCCATCACTGCAACCTCCACCTCCCAGGCTTAAGTGATCCTCCTGTCTCAGCCTCCTGAGCAGATAGGATTATAGGTATGCACCACCATACTGGGCAAAGTTTTGTGTATTTTTTTGGTAGACACGGGGTTTCACCACATTGCCTGGGCTGGTCTTGAATTCCTGGGCTTAAGCAATCCACATGCCTTGGCCTCCCAAACTGTTGGGATTATAGGCATGAGCCACTGTGCCCAGCCCTTGGCACGGATTTTTCAAAGTGGGAAATTTTTATTTGCTTTTCCCCTTCCCTCCTACAAATTAACTTAAGACCTAAATCTGCCAGGCGCAGTGGCGCGTGCCTGTAGTCCCAGCTACTCAGGAGGCTGAGATGGGAGGATCGCTTGAGCCCAGGAGTTCTGGGCTGTAGTGCGCTATGCCGATCGGGTGTCCGCACTAAGTTCAGCATCAGTATGGTGACCTCCCGGGAATGGGGGACCACCAGGTTGCCTAAGGAGGGGTGAACCAGCCCAGGTCTGAAACGGAGCAGGTCAAAACTCCCGTGCTGATCAGTAGTGGGACTGCACCTGTGAATAGCCACTGCACTCCAGCCTGGGCAACATAATGAGACCCCGTTTCTTAAAAAATAAAAATAAAAATAAAGACCTAAATGCAGGTCTCCTTTTGCTTGTCCCAGGGCCAGAGAAGCCATACCTTTGGTGCTGTCATAGATGATGTTCTTGCAGAGCAGATCATTGTGACAAAACACCACAGGGGACTCCAGCTGGGACAGATGCTCCTTCAGCCAGGCCAGCTCCCGTTCCAACACCTCCACCTTAGGGACCTCTGCAGAAAGGCTGGGCAGTGGCAAAAAAAAGGTAGCCAGTGAAGGGAGGGCGGATAGACAGGGAGGTGCTTGGCCTCAAGAGCCCTGAGTGCGAGCCTCATCACTCCCTCCGTCTTACTGCAGGGGACCCTGGGAAAACGGCCGGTCTCTCAGACCTTCACTTTTATCATCTGTAAAATGGCACTGAGGCTTCCTGTCCATCTGACTTCTCTGGTTACACTAGGAAGCTGATTAAGACATGGGCATCAAAGCATGAGGCAGGGCATAAAAGTCGCTGGCTGAGGGCATCCCTGCTACTTTGTGAAAGGGACAGGAGGGTAAGGAAGGAGACACAGGGAAAGGACAGGGCCAGCGAGAACAAGTGTCCAGACTTGGGGATTCCAGAATAAGAGAGAGCAAGGGCAACGGGAGCAGTGGGGAGGGATGCAAAACAGACCCGCTCTTAGGATGCTGGGAAAACTCGCCAGGAGGAGGTGCCGCTGCCTGTCGAGACTCTCCCACAAGCTCCTCCCTGGGAGGAAGAGCAGGGCCCTGGCAGGGAGCTGGAGCAATGGAGCTCTGTTGAGGAGGCAGAAGTATGTCCTGGTGTGCCCCCGCTCACCCCAGCAGCTCACCGTGTCACAGGTAGAAGGGACCAGAGAGACGGGCTGCTCTAACCCTCTCTTCTCTTTTTTCTTTTTAATTAAAATCTTCTTAATCCTAGGACTTTTTGGTCTAACCTGTCATCTCACAGACAGACCATCGGCTCATATGAGAAAGCGAACAGAGAACTATTTTTTTTTTTTTTGAGACAGAGTCTCGTTCTGTTATCCAGGCTGGAGTGCAGTGGCGTGGTCTTGGCTCACTGCACCGCCTCCCGAATTCAAGCAATTCTCTGCCTCAGCCTCCCAAGTAGCTGAGATTACAGGTGCCCGCCACCATGCCCGGCTAATTTTTGTATTTTCAAAATAATACAAGTAAGGGTGGGCTTTCGCCATCTTGGCCAGGCTGATCTTGAACTCCTGACCTCGTGATCCACCTGCCTTGGCCTCCCAAAGTGTTGGGATTACAGGCGTGAGCCACCATGCCCGGCCACAAAGAGCTTCTTTAGTTCACTCCTATATTGTTAAAGGAATGCTAACGCCTTCAATGAGAGCATGCTTGCTTTGTGGGCTCCCCAGTGACTCATCCCTTCTACCTTGAGTTATGAGTACGTGTTCCCTGGTCCCAGACCCCTGCCAGACCATGCACAGGCAACTTGGCAGCATGAACAAAGATGCATGGGTCCACCTCTCCTTCTGAACCACCCCCAACCCATGCACCCAGCAGTCCTTCCTGCTGAAAGAAACACATGTTGGGGAATGAAGAAACCAGCCAATCAATCAAATTAAAGGCCACGTGGAAGTCTGATGAGGATGTGCTGTCCTCGTGTGCTCTGAACTTTTGTCCCCAGGAGGCACACAGGTCTGTGTACACTGAAAAGGCCAAACACTTACCGCAGTCCTTAAAAACCTAGAACCACCAATGGGCAGAGAGGAGGAGGCTGGGCTTTGATCTCCATTCCCGTGTCACCTGTTTGTGTTTCTCTGTTCAGGGCAGCAAGAGCACGTAGAGGAGGATAAGAATGAGACTGGCCCTCTCTCACTTTCTCACAGGACAGACCAATTGCTCCCTAACCCAGCCCAGAGGCCAGAACACGAGGAAGAGTATTCAGTGACTGAGGCACCCCTCTGTCCCCACCAGGGAAGGAAGAGAGGACAGGCTCCCTTCCAGGCTTTGAGAAGGTCAAAGCTAAAGAAGATCTGAGGTTGGCCGGGCACGGTGGCTCACACCTGTAATCCCAGCACTCTGGGAGGCTGAGGTGGGCAGATCATGAGGTCAGGAGTTCGAGACCAGCCTGGCCAACATAGTGAAATGCCATCTCTAATAAACATACAAAAAAAAAAAATTAGCTGGGCGTGGTAGTGGGCACTTGTAATCCCAGCTACTCGGGTGGCTAAGGCAGGAGAATCTCTTGAACCTGGGAGGTGGAGGTAGTGGTGAGCTGAGAATGTACCACTGCACTCCAGCCTGGGTGACAGTGCGAGACTCTGTCTCAAAAAAAAAAAAAAAAAAAGATCTGAGGTCATCTAGTCCAGCCCCATGGGGAAACTGAGGCTCAGGGAAGGAAAGAGGCTTCCTCCCAGCCTCCAGACATCTCTTGCACTGCTGGGTCCTCTACTTCCTTGTCTAAGGAAAGCAGTCCTTGGCCTGTCCAAGGATTCAAATTGAATAGAGTCTTCTAATTGTGAAGGCTGTGTACTCTCTCTGAAGGCCTGGGTGCCCTTCAGAGGCTCTGCAAAGGCCTCTTTGAGTCCAAGGAGTCCGCTGGGAGGAGTGATATGGGGGAGGCCTCCCCCACGCTTCCTGGAGTTTATCTGTGTCGACAGGTCTGCATAAGATATGTTTCAGTCTTGACTCTCCTTAAGAAGGTACCTTTTAAGATTCCTTTTTTTTTCTTAGACTGACCATCAAAAGAGAAGAATTGGGAGGGCTCCTTTGATTTGCTCAGGTCCCAAACTGAAAAACATGGCTCTGACATCCAAGATGCCTGCTGCTGTGTCCCTGACCTCAACCTAACCCCCACCCTGCCCACCCCAAGGCCATGAAGATGGTTACTGTGGGAACAGTCCTGGCCTTCCGTCTCCCCAGGGCCTCCCTCACTGCTCCGCTTCCCTCTCCTGAGCACTTGAAACATCGCCAGCTTTGCTACCTTCAGTCCCGCCACCATGGGGCTCTTTCAAGGCTGTGGGATTGGCAGAAGAGTAACCACCACCGCATCCCAGAAACACTGCCCAGGAAAAACTGCTCCTCCTGCTCCTCTGCCCCAGACTCAGCAGGAGGGTGAGGAAGGGGCTGCAGGTCTCTTAGGGAAGACTTGGGGTTCCTCCTGATACTGGGACTGCTGCCTGGCCAGTCTCCACTCCACTGTCAGGATCTGGGCAGGCAAGAGTACTTTCTCCCCACAAGGCTTTTCTAAGAGTCAAGTCCTCCCAAAGATCTGCTCCAGCCAACCTCATCTACTCGTCACTCATAAGCAAACCCCGCTCCAGCCATCTCCTCCAGTTGGAGTAGCCTCCCTGCTCATTTCTGCCACGCCACCTCTGCCAAGACAACTTCCCCGGGTTCTCCCACCACCAGCATACATTACACACCCTGGCTTCTTGTGCATCTGTGCATGGCCGTGCCCTGTATACCCAGATGGCTCTTAAGCTCTTTGAGGGCAGGGCCAATGTCACATTCATTTTTAAATTGTTTTAAATCCCAGTCAATCAATGTCTGTGAAATGAAGGACTGAATAATCCAGGGTTATTAGGCAATGCCTGGAGCTCCAGGTGCTTATCTTGTCTAAATGATTGCTCATCGAGGCTCTGCTTTTGGGCAGTCAGGCAGCTTAGGGCATGGATCATCCCCTAAAGAGGCTCAAAGAAGTTAAGCAACTTGATTTGTTCAAGGTTCAAAGGTGTGACAGGAGCAAAGGGATTGGGCCAGCTCTCCTCCAGGGATTACTCCCTCCCAATAACGTTACCCCTGAAGGTCACACAGTGGCAGCACCGTCAAAGGAAGCTGTAGTATTCAGGACCATGTCTGAGCACCAGAGGCCTGGCTCTAGTTCCCGAACTGCCACTGATCAGCGACCCTGGGCAAGTCCCATCCCCTCCCTGGGCCTCGGTTTTCCATCGGTCAAATAAAAGCTGTGGGCTGAAGGATTGGAAGGACCTGTTCTCTGTGAACTGTTCTAGCCCTGAGGGAAAAGGAAGTCCTTGTCCCAGAGAGAATATCTGACATACAAGGTCTGAACGTGGTCAAAGAGAGGGCAGGCCTGGGCCACCATGGACAAACAGTCCCAACACAGAGCCTGGTAAGCATAGCGTGGGAGGATGCGGATACAGTCATGCATGTGGGTGACAGAGACATACTCAAATGGGGATGGAGTTCATTATTATCTTGTCATCTTAGAAGAGGGAAGACACATCCTTCCCCCTAAACCTCTTCTGCACCCTGCTCCCATGAACATTTGGAACATGGGTGATAGCCAATCCCAGCAAGGAGTGTGAAGGAATCAGAGACTCACTCCTGCCTTTTATTTGGAGGATGGAAGGCAAGACACCAGTCTTTCCTCCAGGCCTCCATCTTTTCCTCGGCACTCAGGGTGTGTTGAGGAGTCAGGTGTCTAAAGGTTTACAGGACTCTCAGGTTGCTGGTCCAAGCGCTTAAGGGAAAACTCAGGGAACCCTGTCTTCCCTGGGGAAAGGCAATGTCAGGTTGGGGGTCTACCTCCTTTCTTGGGAAGAGCAGTGAGGGAAGCAGCAAGCTGTCAGTCTGAGCAAGGTGGGGGCACAGTCCCCAAAGGCACATGGGGACAAGAAAGGTCTTAGGAAGTAGCAGGAACCTTGATGTCCCAAGGGCTTGTCAGCTGATGAGTTGAGTTCCTCTGACGCTAAGTTCAGTCCCACCTCATTCTGAGGGCCCTGCCCTGCTCATGGTTCAGAAGGCAGGGCAAGTGGAAACAGCCCTGGGCTGAGAAACAGAAGCCCTGCCTCTCACAAGCCCTGTAACACTGGACCAAGCTCAGTCTCAGCTTCAGCATCCGCTAAGTAAAATGGGGAAACGTCCCCAACCCTGGTCCCTGCCACAATCAGAGAGTCAAGGAGAAATGAGCACACCAGTATAAAACTGCTCATCTAAGCTCCTGAGATTTAATCAAAGGGCCCAACTCTGCTTGGAGACAGAGGCTTAGCAACTAGGACTGAAGGGACTGCAGGGGAAACTCCCCAGCCCCCTCCCAGGACCTGGGTCCTTAAACCTCCTGGAAGGGTGGGCTGAAACCAAAAGTATGGGGAAGGGGGATCACATTAAGGCAGCCTTGGACCCCCCCAGATCTTTGTACCTGGGGTTGATCTCGTTCTTCACAAGCGTGAAATAATTGTGCATCTTGTGCCAGAGAGTGGGCTTGGGCAGGCTGCCGTTGGCGTGGATAGTATGAATCTTTGCCATTTCTAAGGCGATTAACCTACAGCAGGGAACAGGAAGAGTAGAGCATCAGTGCTGGGACATGCCCTCCCCACTCATCCCCTCCTGGCCCACCACGGCACTAGCCAGAGGGCCAAGGATGGGATCATTGCAAGTCCCTTAGGAGCACAGGTCCCACAGAAGGAAGGTCTCGGCAGAAGGAAGGAAAATAAATTAAGACCGCAGCTTGGTAGCAGCTCCCTTTCCAGTGTCAGGCTGGGGCTGCCTCAGGGAGCAGAAGGGTAGAGCAGTGGGCTGTTGGTCACAGGTCAGTGGCCTTGCCTTACCCCAGTGTACCCACGGCTACCCCTGAGAACAGAGGGGCACTTGGGGGGTGGGGGTGGGGCAGCTTCTCCTCCCCCTGGACTCTGACCCATCCTCTCAGGGTACGTGAACATAGATCACTTTGCACCAAGAGATCGGGGGTGGTGATGCCAGGCAGGGAAGAAATGCCTGCCTCTTATCAGCCTGGCCAAGGTGGGGAGGAAAACAGACTGGCTCAGGGCAGCCCCTTCCTCGGCTATGGGGAGTTAATGCTGGCGGCTGAGTGCCAAGGACGCAAAACAAACCAGCGTTCTATTTTCAAGTTCTCCTGTGGACATTATCCAAGGTCTCAGGAGAGGAGTGGGTGGTAGGGAAGGTTGCTGGGAGAAGGTGGGGGTGAGTGGAAGGCTGACCAGTCAGAGAAGGAGGGCCTTGATAAGGACCCCATCGCCAGAGGCCCTGTGTCCCATCTGGGCCCTCCCAGTCCCCTGCCAGTCCTCCCTTCTGCAGCCCCACCCCCCAACCGTCTGCTAAGCCTCCAACAGTCAGCTTCCTTCCAACATACAGCCTCTGCCTGTTGCTCGAAAAACAATCACTGGGAAAGACAACAAAGGCATTGGCTGTTTGAAACCTTGTTACCAAGCTGTTTCATGGACATCCTCTCTCTTGCCAGGCTCTGGAAAGAGACAGGCTATATCCTACTGGGATAACAGAGCAGTTTTGGGGTTCCTCTGGAAGTCCCCAAGGCCCCCACCTCCTAAAGGGTAGAGGAGACAAGGGGCGGGGCAGCAACCACGTGGGTGAGAGAGGAAGGCTGTGCTTTCTTTCAGAGGCCAGAGCCCTGGGGCAGAAGAAGGGAACCCACCAGGGTTTGGGCAAGGCAGGGAAACAGACCTGAGACTCAGGCCTTCCCTTCCCAAAGGAAGATTCGGAACAGAGCATGAACAGAGCGTTTTCTTGAATATCAATAGGGCTGTTGTCTGGAATAGCAATGAAAGTAACCTCAACACTCAGCATTTTCATGCTGCAAAGCCTCAGCAAGCCGAGGCTGGGGGTGGGGTTCAAGGGAACATGTAGAGGGGTGGCTCCTGGAGGCCTTCCCCGAAGACATCCACCTTCACCCAGAGAAATGATGGTCTATCCTGGGAAAATCATCAAGGAAGGGCCTACCTCCTACACCTATCCCAATTTCTGGCTCTCCCCCAGATGCCATATTCTTCTTCTTAGGGAATCTAAATCTAGCTTCAATCTTCTTGACAATGGTAATTGTTTTCATGAGAGGATGAGTGACAGCCTCGGATACATAGAGGCGGAGGGATCCTGGGAGTGGTGAGACCTGCCGATATCCGAGCTTATTTGCCCAGACTGAGGGAGCGCTGGGAGGAGTGCAGTGGCAGAAGTCAGGACAGGGTCCCCTGTACCCTGCTGTGGCTTCACATTTCTAGTCTGGGTACTTTTGGACCTGTTCAGCTAGAACCTGCAAACACCCTTGCATAGGTTTGTATGCCTCACACCCTCAAGATACACACATACACACAGCTACAATACATAACTGAAATATGCCACCCGACCAGCAGCTTAGGAGCATGAGGGTGGAGGGGCTCTCAGATCCTCTTCTTCTGAGTCCCTGCAAGGCATACACAAACAGAGCCACATGCACTTGGGGTTACGTGGGTGGCAGGTGATGAAGCAAAGAAGCTTCTTGCTCTACCCACAGGTGTACTTGTTTCCCCTCAGTAAGTGAGGCCTCCTTCCCTTGGATTAGCCTGGGCAGACGCCAAGGCTCCTAGGCAGGCCCCTGTGCCCCTGTCCCAGTGGCAGGAGTAAACTCCAGCCTGCCTTGGGCCTCACTCAAGTCAGTGCCCTCCATGTGGGTCGTGACATTGGAGGGAGGAAGGAGGACACTGCTTGCCACCCTTGTTCTGGCACAGAGGAGAGGGAGATACTAGGGATCCTTCTTTGGTCCTCCCCCTTTCTAGGCTCTAGGGCATCCCCAAGGCTTGAAGGAAAAGTCCAGTTCCTGGGCCCACCACATCCAAGCATTTACTGGGAGGGGTTCCCCAGGAGCCACAGGTTGTTGTGAGCCTTTGAAAGGAGGCCTTGACAGTTCCCCAAACCTGGGTTCCCACCTCTTTAGGGAGCCCGGAAGGAGCTCAGACTGGCAGGAGAGGTAGCATCTCCCTGGGCTGGTAAACCATGCTCACCCTGGATAGGGCCCATTTTCCTTGACAAACTGAGACAGAGGTAGAACGCCCTGAGTGCCCTGGGGATCTGGCTCAGATTTAGTTTCTAAGGCTCTGAGATGTTTCCAGGTCAGACTTGGAGTGGGCAGAGGTTTGAGGTACGTTACCAGGAAGCAGACCTCTGCTGCATTTAGGGAACCAGGTCCTCTGGTCCCATCCTCATGACAATTTTTCCTTTCCTCCCCCAGAACCCATCCTTCTAGCAGACACCGCTTAAAATCCATGGAAAGCTATAGCCGTTCTCTGCCGAGCAATGCATATAAACATGCATTTTTTATGTAATTTCAGGGAACTCACAGATCTTACAAGTCTCCACTACGGACCCCACATGCCAAAGATTTCCAAGCCCAAGGCCTGAAGAATAGTAGAGACAGAGGCCCTGGCACCCTCCTCACCTGAAAAGCCGGGGCTCACGGATGTGCTCAGGCCCCAGAGCCACACCCTGCATGTACTCATAGCACAGCCCGTTCTGGAAGGTGCAGTAGAGTTTGGGGGCACAGCCATGTGCTCGCAGCAGCTGGAAGTTTCTGACTTCATTCTCCCGGTCCACCAGCAGCTCCGTCCGCTCCCCATAGACCCGGACCAGCACACAGTCCTGCATGTCCTCCTCCACGTAGCAGGCCACCAGCTTGTTGGTGATGCCATCCGTGAAGCGCTGGCATGGGGAGAGGGCAGTGCGTGGGTGGGGGTGGGACAGGGTCCCTCTGGTCTCTCCCCAAGGCTCTGTAGCTCCTGCAGGAGGTGCTCATTTGAATGCTGAGCACAACCACCCCAAGCCCCCAGTGCTTTAGCCAAGTCACTCATGCTCCACTCTGTCCCCAACCTTTGGGGTCTCCAGTCTCTATAGAGTTCAAGAAAAAAAAAATGTAGCTTGGGTTCAGCTTCCACACACTCCTGGGTCTGCCTCTAGTGAATGGGATTTGGCAGTGGAAAAATTTCCACACTACTTGGGAGGCAAAGGCCCCCTCCCGCTCCTTACCCTCCATCCCAGCACCAAAAGAAACCCCATGGACCAGAATGTGGCAGGGGAGGGCTGGGAGTTGTCCAGAACAGAACATCCTGACCAGCTGCCTCTCACCTTGTGCCAGGCAGTGGGGTCTGCTCTACCTCGTGCCCCATCCAGTGGCAGAGGTACAAGGAGGGCACTAAGGTTGGCACCCATCCCAGGACTTTAGTGGTCAGAGGTCCTGACCGGAAAAGGCAGGAGACAACTGAGCTGTGAGCAAGGTTCTCTGGACAGCAGGGTGATAAGGAGAAAGGAATCATGGATTTATGGGGCACAATGGGACAGAGCTGGGAGGGCCTTAGAGGTCATCTGAACCAATTCTAGGTAGGGAAACTGAGGCAGGAGAGGGGAGGGCAGATGGCATGTTATGTCAGTGCTGGAATTAACCTCAGGCCTGCTTGATGCTTTGCCAGTCTTACACCAAACTGGACCTTTTATTTTGAAAATGCTACTCCCTCCCCAGGGCTGGGGGGGGTCTGTCAGCCTCCACACTTCGTTTAGAACCTCTCCACAACTTTGCCCCCACCCCACCCCAGAATGCCCACTGCATGGAGCCGCTGTGAGAGTGGGTTCAGTGGATGGCTCTGTCCACAGATGTGTCCCGGGACCTGTGGCCAGCTGGCGCTGGGGAAGATGGCCTGTGTTGGGGGGTGCTGGGCCTGAGCCTGCAGCTATGGTGAGGGGCTGGGTGCTAGCTGGAATTCCACAGGGTGGCTCCAGGGACTCATAGAGGCAGCTCAGAGCCTGTAGGATTTGCCCCCACCATGGGGTGGGGCAGAAATGTATGCGTGCGTTGGGGGGGGTCTCTTAAAAGTTCACGCCTCCTCAGGTTTCAGAGCTGGCTGTATACGCGCTTCTGGGCAGCAAGGGGCACCAGCACCCAGCGCCAGGGGGTGCGGCTCGCAAACGACATTGGGCGGGTGGCCACCCAGCGTGCCCAAGAGCCCCACGAGGAGGGGGGCGTGTGCAGGGCCGAGGGAGGTGTAAGCCTAGTTTTGCTTAGGGACGAAACAGATCCATACACAAACCACGTTCCAAACCTTTCTTGCGCAGCAGCCGTGCACCCCTGGGACCGACACCCCGGAAGGATGGGAGGACTGGGTCCCCGCATCCTCGTGGCAGCCCCGGCAGGGCCCCATCCTCGGCCCCGAGCCCACTCCACTACCTTGGTCCGAACTTGCTCAGGCTTCCAATGCGGCCGCAGCTCCTGGATGAGGCGCAGGGCCCCGGGAAGGATGTCGTCCGGGTCCACGGAAATGCCGAAGTACGCGACGGCGGCGGCCCTCGGGGGGCCCGGCGGCTCCCGGCCGCCGGCGCTGGCCGCCGCCTTCTCCTCCATGCCCCATGAGCACTGCGGGCAAGGCGTGTGCCTCCTCAGGTGAAAGGACGCGCGCGGCGGAGGGGCCGAAGGGGGCACAGCCATTCCCAGCAGCCCCACCCCCTCGGAGCCGCGGCCGACGCTAGCCCCGGCGGGGGGGCCCGGCGAGGGAGTGGGAGGGGTAGAGGAGGGGCCAGGGGAAGTCCATGACTCAGGCGCGAGCTGCCCGCTTCGATCGCCCGCTCGCGGCCCGCCGCCCACCGCCGACCCCGGAGCGCCGCGGCCCGCCGCGATTGTGACATCACGGGCGGCGGCCCGCGGGAACGCCCCCGGCCCGCCCCTGCCCCGGCCCGCGGGCCGCTGGGGAGCGCAGCCAGCCAACGCCGGCAGCTGCGGCCGCCGCTACCTGGAGCGCGGGGTGGGGGCGGGGGCGACGCCCCCTAGGGGGCCCCGGCGCCCGGTGACGCCGGGGGTGGGGCCTCCGCTGGCTCCGCCCCGCCCGGGTCCCCGCCGAGGCTCGCTTCCCGGCCTCCGACGCAGGGAGACTCCTGCTCTCTCCCGGTAGCCTGGGGGAGGAGGCTGGGGAGGGCTCGTTCTGCGCCCCCACCTCATCCTGGAATGGAGAGATCCGCTGCTCCCGCGACGTCAGCTTGGGCTCGCCCCTCTGTGCCCCTGCTCCCTGCCCCCACCCTGTCCCCGGACCCCAGGAAATGACTCTGCAGGGGCGACCCCTGCTGCATCTCAAAGGTGCTTCCCTGCAGAGAGCCCCCTCAGGCAACCTCCCATCCCCAACAGAAACACACTCCGTGGAGAGGGGACATTGGGTGATGGCGTTGGGATGTGTGCCAGTCCAGCAGACTGTGCTGTCCCCTGGCAGGCCACTGAGCAGCCAGGACGTTGGAGTGTTTGGGCACATCCTGGGCAGGAGTTGGGGCAAGACTGAGTTAAAGCCTCCCTCCCATCCTGAGCGTGTGAATGGGGCTGGGTAGTTAGGCCAGTGGGTATCCCTGAGCCCAGTGCTTTGCTGGGCATTCGGGGTGTGAAGTGGACAGACCCTGCCCACGTCCCGGGAGGAGAACTAAAGGCCTGGCGCAGCTACAAGGCCAAAGCAAGGCGTGGTGTTGGCTGGGGGTGGGAAGGAAGGGGAAGGGGTGACAAGGTGTCTGGGGAAGGGTTGCTGTGGGGAGGAGCCTGGAGAGAGGCCAGGCCGGCTCCAAGTCCCTCTACTAGCCAGACTCTCCTTTGGTCATTCTCTGCCACCTCCTGAGCAGGGCTCTGTTGGCTGCCGGCCCTATTTGCTATAGTGAGGCCTCAGGGATCTCACTAGTCACCATCCCTCACTGCCCCACCCAGAAAAGCACCTTCAGAGAAGGGGCCCTTTGCTATTTCCCCAGTTACCTCTTTGGTCTATCCCGGCACCTCTCAGCCACAAGGCTCCTATGCTTACTGCTGTCCAGAATCCAGCTCTGCCTAACACAACTTCTGCAATGATAGAAATGTTCTATATCTGTGCTGTCCAGTGCAGTGACCAGTAGCCGCATTGATTTTATTCGATTTTAATTATTTTTAATTTTAGTGTAAATAGCCACATGCGACTGCCATATTGGACAGTGAAGGAGATATGGGGTCGTGCCTGCCTTCTGAAGGTCATGGAGCCCCGGGATGGAGCTAGAAAACACCCTGGCCTCCAACACTTCCTTTGCAGTGAGAAAGCACAGCTACACAGGGCAAGAGAACATGGAGAATCAGTGGGAGTCCAGGGTCCTGACGCCCAGGGGTCGTTGGCTCTGCACAGGGACTCTTGCAGGGACTCTAGAGGTACTGAGGGCCTGGTTGGGCCATTCAGTGCCTCACGATTTTCTGTCAAAAGAGAGGTGAGCAACTGTGGTGAAGAGAGATGCCTTCCGTGGCTCCAGGTGGTTGCTGATTTCTCATTTCCCGAGTTACACATGCCCCCAGACAGCCCAGTAATAAGGGTGAGAAAAGAGACTTCAGCCTGAGGAGTCTGGGTGGATGGGATGGAGGATAGTAGTGTGTGTGTGCGCCTGTGTGCTTGTGCACGTGGCCCTGAACCAGGGTGTGTGAAGCACTGTACTTGTGACAGTACCCACTGCTTGTGATAAAGTGGAAAGCCCCCAGGACCCGGTTCAGACGGACTGGGTTCCAGTCTTGATTCTTCACTATCTTTCAGTATTCTTTACAACTTGATTCTTTTTTTTTTTTTTTTTTTTTTTAGGCAGAGTCTTGCGCTGTCACCAGGCACCAGGCTGGAGTGCAGTGGCGCGATCTTGGCTCACTGCAACCTCTGCCTCCCAGGTTCAAGCAATTCTCCTGCCTCAGCCTCCAAAGTAGCTGGGACTACAGGCACACGCCACCACGCCCAGCTAATTTTTGTATTTTTATTAGAGACGGGGTTTCACCATGTTGGCCAGGATGGTCTCCATCTCTTGACCTTGTAATCCGCCTGCCTCGGCCTCCCAAAGTGCTGGGATTACAGGCGTGAGCCACCACGCCCAGCCACTACTTGATTCTTGACTGAGTAATCTTGGGCAAGGCCTTCCATTCTCTGGGCCTCAGTTTCCCCACCTGTAAAGTGGAAGTATTGCCCGGATCTCTGGTGTTCTATGGTTTTAGGTGGTAGTGCCTTAGACTGCCTGTGTAAATGGCTACATGGGGCAGGGGGAGGGGCAGCAAGGAGAGTGGAGGGGAGTTTTGCAGGGACAAGAGGTAGGGCTGACTAGCTCCGGAGAGCAGAGTCTGAACTCAGAGCTGGCTTCTGTGAGCTGGGAGAACTTTCTGACCTACGGTCTACTGCCACAGCAGTAGCCTTGGTCCCTGAGGGACTAAAGGGGGCTTGGTGCTGGCTCTCTTCAGGCTTCCCACCCGAGGTTGTGTAAACAGCTCCACCTGAGTCCTGTTGATGGCCGATGGATGGCATCATCCCTGCACACAGGAACCTGTGGACAGCGCGAATGTGTACCTCGTCCGTGTCACTTTTCTGTCCGTAAGTGATCACGCAGCCCCTCCCTCCATCCTAAACCCTAGTGAACCCAGATGCAACAGGCTGTGAACATGAAGTCTTTATTCTGTTTGTCTTCAAAGCAGGGAAGGGCTGGTGCAGGGGTCAGGGCACGCCTCCAGCAGGAGCTCCATACCGGGTGCCTCCAGGTGACAGCATAAGCCCAGGCAGAGGGGCATCCCAGAGAGTGTTCCAGCTCTGGGCCGGGGCTGAAGGCAGGGCCTGCCTGGGCAGCAGAGGGCCTCAGCGGGCCAAGGCGAAGCCAATGCGATTATTACGACGATCAAACTCTGTGTAGAACTTTCGGATAAAGGTGGCGCCCAGGGCCCAGGTGGGTCCAGTGGGTGGTGGGATATCCATGGCGTGGATGGCCAGTGTGCACAGCTTTTTACTACTGTAGGATTCCTGCAGGAAGGAGGAGAGTTTTTCCTTACCCAGCACCTGAACATTCTCCTGTCACCTTGCCTGACCCCAGCAGCTGTCTTCAGTCACATCGCCCCTTCTCGCCCCCTCTCCCCGAGCCACACGGAGCCTCCCTCACTTCTTGGCCGTTTTGCTCCATCGTGGACTGTACCACTCCTGCATTTAGGTCCTTTGCTAGATGCCAGGCAAACAATGCATCAGGCACCATACTTCCTATAGGAGGCCACAGTTCGCCTTAGCTTCTGAACCTAGACAAGCTCTTCAACTTCTCTAAGCCTATTGATGACGAAAAGAGGATCTGAATGTAGGAGCCTAAGATTACCGGGAGCATTTGATGAGAAAATGGAGATGAGGGAACAGGCCCAGTGATTCCCAAACATGGCCACACATTGGAATCACCCGGGGAGACCAAGCCCCAGGTACCACTCCTAGAGGTTCTGATTTAATAGGTAGGGGATGTGGCCCCGGTACCAGGTTTTTTCAGAGCTCTCCAGGTGACATGCACAGCCAAGTTTGCGAACTATGGTTCTAACATGATCCGAGCGTTGTAATCTTTCCTCCTTTGGGGGTCTCTGTCCAGCCTTCCTCCCTGCCACTGAGGGGGCCCTCTCGAACCTCACCTGAAATACATAGTCCGCGCTGGTGAGCGTGTATTCTTTGCCTCCCAGGTGGAAAGAGATGTCGGGGAGTGTAGGGCCCTCGTTACACTTCACGACATACTGTGGTGGGGGGCAAAGGGAGCCTTCTTGAGTGCGGAAGGCATCTCAGCAGACAAGGGGTCCTGTACTGGCGGCCTGGACTCTCTGCTGGAGAGGGCTGGGCACAGTGCCCCTCTCCATGGGTGACGGGCCACACGTGTGGAGAGTGTGAGGCGAACAAGCGAAGGCCTGAGATGGCCTCATTTGGGACCTCATGCTGCCTGGGGGATTTGTGAGCGAAGACCAGGTGGCACTCCCCCCACCCGCAGCACCTTCCCTCTTTGGCTTCTTACATCAAACAGCCTCTTCTTGGCCCCCAAGGCCTCCATGAGCTTCTCTATGGAGCTGGTAGAGCCTGAGATGTAGGATGCACCGGTGTCCACCAGTGCCAGGCAGCCGTCCTCACAGAGCAAGGTGGATGACCCCACAGACACCCTGGGGGAGGCCACAGTCGGTCAGACACACAGAAGGCCGATGGGGCACCTCCAGGCTGCATGTCCTTCCTGAGTGCGGGTGGATGGGTGGAGACCGCGCTGGTGGCCCATTGAGGCAGTGAGTGGAGGGGGGAAGGTACTGTCACCCTCCACTGCTTCCCAGGTCCCTCCCTTCTCTGTTCCCCAGGCTGGACAGAGCAGGCAGAGAGCAAATGGTGGCTGTGCTTAAGAAGTGGCTGCATTGGAAAGAGGGCAGGTTGCCCCTTCCCCACCCTCCCCAACCCCAGTGACAACAGCAATTTTTGGAGCCTGGGGAGTGTTGAGGATTTCTGACCCCTTCATTGGAATCTGCCAGAGGCCAGTCCTGATGAGGTTGATATAGTGGAAATTCCCTTCATAATGCTGTGGGTCGCTGCCTCCCAGCACAATCTGTCCTCCCAGCGATTGGGAATTCCTAAAGGAAAGATCAGAAGCTCTTGGAAACCCATAACCTTCAGGACCCAGGGACTCAGGCAATCGAGGAAAGTTGGGCAAGGGTGCAGGGCAGAACAGAAGGCTCTAGGGCAGTGGCATGTGGGACAGCCAGCCAGCTCGGACTGCTGCTGGGGAGCACGCAGGCCCTACTGCTTCCCTGCCTTTCTTGTACCTCTCCAAACCCAACCAGAGGGTGTTCCAGGGTAGTCCAGCTGTGCCCCAAAAAGCGTCCCCAGAGAGGTCACAGAAAAGGAGCAGGTCCAAGGACAGCGAGTGGATTGAGAAAGACACAAATGGACGCCCCTCACTTGGGGTTGGGTTGCTGCTGATTGAGCAGTGCTTGGGAGGGGATCCTGGGGTGGCTGTTGGGTGTGGGGTGGGTGGGGGGTATGGAGAGAGCTGGAGGAGGGACAGAGAACTTCGGGATCTAGCGGAGGCTGGGCTTGCTGATGCGAGTTGTGGGCCGGTGGTATGTGTGATTCTAGGTCAGGTGCTCAGGGAATACTGGAAGGTCACAGCCATGTGGGAGTCCTTTCTCCTTACTCGGAATCTCTGCAGAGAAAGAGAGACAGCAGAAAGGAAGCTTCATTTTACGCAAGCCTCATCAGCCCTGCTGTCTGGCAGGGTGGGTGTTAGGTACTCTTTTCGCTCTTCAGGCAATGGAGTCACCAAGAGGTGAAGTCTCCTGCCTGAAGTTACCGAGGCCGTGAGTGAACAAGTGTGGCACTGGAGCCAGGCTCCTGGTGCCCAGTCTGGAGCTGATTCCCCTCGCCTTCCTTTCCTCCACGTTGCACTTGGCTCAGGGACTACCGTAGGCCTATTCTCCAGGGCATACATGTGTGTGTGACGTGTTTTTCCAGAATTCATACTAGAATTCACACATGCACAATGTGTGCATGGGTGTGTAGGTGTCCATATGTTATTTTGTGCAACTGCAGACTGCTTGTGTTTCTACAAATTCGGAATGGATGCGTATGTGCCAGCACAAATTCCCTCCTGCTCCTCTACCAACACTTCAGGATCGCTCCAGATGTTCCCTCCTTCCCACCCCAAGTTAAAGGAAGAGGCCGGCCCTCTCCTCCGAAAGCCTGGCTTCTTCCTGTCTGCTGGATCCTCCTCTCCTCCATGGCCTCCAAGTTCCGATGCCCCCACTTAGCGTCTCCTCTTTCCACATTTTTAATCTCTTTCTTTCCATTGGCTTCTTCCTCCACCTCCGGGCATCACTCGAGCATCCTCTAGCATTTTAAAACACCCACCCTTCCTCTACTGCTCTGGATCCCACCCCACACACCACCCCCATTCCCTTCCCAGTTGAATTTCCCAGGGCAGCCTGCATCTCATGACCTCCACTTCCTGACACCCACGTCTGCCTCTTAACTGCTTGTCATCTGGCCTTGTCCCCACCTCCTCTAAAACGCTCTTCTGAAGACCACCCCTGACTGCAGAGCCACCACTTGGCTTTTTCTCAAGGCCTCCCTTTCTATCACCAAATCAGAGACTCCTCTCCATTCACTCTGAGATGTCCCTGGACTCCGACCCTCTCCCCTATTCTTTTTTTTTTCTTTTTTGAGATGGAGTCTCACTCCGTTGCCCAGGCTGCAGCACAGTGGTGTGATCTCGGCTCACTGCAACCTCCGCCTCCCCTCAAGCTATTCTCCTGCCTCAGCCTCCTGAGTAGCTGGGACTACAGATGTATGCGATCACACTTGGCTAATTTTTGTATTTTCAATAGAGACGGGGCTTCACCATATTGGCCAGACTGGTCTCAAACTCCTGACCTTGTGACCCGCCCACCTCGGCCTCCCAAAGTGCTGGGATTACAGGAGTGAGCCTCTGAGCCTGACCTCCTCTTCTCTATTCTTTTTGCCACTGGTCTTGTGTTCTCACCCTTGTGATTTTTTTTTTTTTTTTTTGAGACTGGAACTCACTCTGTTGCCTTAGCTGGAGTGCAGTGGCACAATCACTGCTCACTGCAGCCTTAACTCATGGGCTCAAGTGATCCTCTTGCCTTGGCCCCCCCCAAAGTGCTGGGATTCAGTCGTGAGCCACTGCTCCCAGCCCCTCTTATCTCCAACCCATGCCATCTTCCTAAGCCCAGCAGTTTGGAGTAAAGCCCAACCCTCTGCAAGGGCTGACAATAGCTTCCCCCAGGCTGGCTGAGCTGCATATAAGCTCAGCCTAGAACTGAAAAGCGTCCGTGGTTTTCAGCACCACCCTCGCTGCCTGCCTGTGACACTCATTACGCTGGAATATGTCTTGTCTTCCCTGTTAGCCTGTAAGCGCTATGTGGGTAGAGGAGTACGGATTCTGCCTTGATCAGTATGTTCACTGCTGTACCCCCAGAGCCCACCACAGTGCTTGGCACACAGCATTTACTGAACTGATGTGTGAGCAAACAAACAAATGAGGGATCTAATGGATGACCGAAGTTGGCTGTCTCTGTGTGGGAGGAGCCACGGCCCTCACAGGCAGCGCTCCAGGTCACAGAAACACACCTTATTTTCCATCACCCCCACCTGGCATCTCCTCTTGCTCCAGAGTGGCACTGTCTATTAGAATGTCCTGCCATGCTGGGAATGTTCTCTGTCCTCACTGTCCAATTCGTAGTTACTAGCCACCACGGCTGCCGAGCATTTGACATGTGGCTAGGGCAACTAAGAGCCACCTGTTGAATGCTTAATTCATGCTTAACTGTACCTAATTAATTTAAATTTCAGTCGTGGCTTCTATATTTGCGAATGCAGCTCTAGATACAGATTAGCTGTCACCTACTTGCAAACAATTCTGGCCCAGACTCTCTTTCCACTCCCCAGCTCTTCTCCCCTCCCCTCCCCTCCCCCACCTTAGCCCCTGGTGTCCCTGGAGTCCCTGGGGTCCTGGTCCCCACCTGTTGTAGTAGAAAGAGAAGACGTCCTCTTTTAGCACCCCTTGGGAGATGATGTTGTCGAAGAGAGGGGTGACCCTGCCAATGGCCTGTTCAATGAAGCCCATGCCCACAACCCCATCGAACTCAGCCAGCATGAAGGGTAAGGCGGGCATCTCCGTGACCTCTCCAAATGTCTGCGTCACCATGATTCCACCCACCTGTGGGAGGAAGGACCAGAGGAGACCAAGCCCACTGCCCACTCCTTGGCCGGAGTCTGGTCTGGGCTTCTACACTAGGGATCCCAGGGGCACACATGCTCCAGGGTACAGAAATCAAGGTAAGAGTATTTCCTAGACCCTGCACGCACACACTCTGTGCCAATACACATCTCTGCTGTGGAGCCCAGAGAGAGCTGGAGTTGACCAGGGATTGGACAGCAGAGGTTGAGAGGGTGGTCCTGCCAAACAGCAAAAGAAAAGCTGCCTAAGCTCCCCTCCCGCTCCGCAGTGGTCTGGCTTTCATGCCCGGCCCGACTGGGTCTTGGCCTTCTCCCTTATCTTGGGCGAAGAGTTTCTCCAGCACAACCAAGCTTGCCCTTTTTCCTCCTTTATACCTGAGTTCACAGAAAAAGGGAGGGAGGCAGGAATCACCCGGATTTCCTCTCAGGTTCCATGTGTACCCCCCCGCAAGCGATGGAACAAGGGCTGAGAAACTCCAGAATGAAGAAAGGGTCAGACATGGGCCAAATGAAAAAGAAAAGCAGGCCTTGACCCAATTCCCAAGGTCAACCTCAATCGTGACCTTAAAACCTATGCCTGACCCCAAAACTCACCCTGCCCCTGCCCCTGGATTTCAGTGTAAGGTGTAGCTAAGAGCCCAGTCAGAGCTGGTGAACTTGGACAAGTGACTTGACTACAGCCGTGGGGCTCAGGACGAGCCCTGCGTTAGATAAAGTTAAGTCAGGTGCAAAAGCCTCCGTAAGTCACCCAACGGTGAGCCCGTAGCCCAGGCTTGCTCCCCCATAGGTACTGCTATTTTGCAGCTCCAGTCAGGTGCGGCAGAGCAGGGTGTTCCTCAGCTCCCCAAGCTTCAGGTGGGCCGCAGTGCACCTCCCCCCAGGTGTGGGCCCTGGAGGGTCAGGAGAGGCCTGGGAACAGAAGGGGTGGGGGGCAGATGACCTAGGGTGGCCTCACTTACAGTGATGACGTCCTGGCTCAGAAAGCCACTGACCGTTCCTGTTGAATAGCGGAGGGTGAGTTCCGTCCCGTTGTGCTTATAGCTGGAGGAATCCGAAGCATCGAAGAGCTTGTGATACGCTGGCAGGGGAACACAGGCTCGGGTTTGTCCAACAGTGGCCCAGACAGGGGGACTCAGAGGCGGGGTGCATTGTGGGTATGGCTGGTGTGGCTTAGGACTTAGATTAGATGCAGGGATGAGTGGCCCTAGGGTCAGTGGGCTTGGACTACGTGCTTCATCAGTCAAGGACTGGCTTTCTTGGGCCACCCCTCATGTGCCCAAACCTCGAGAATTTTGTCCTAAATTGAAGGAATTTAAAGTAATCACTACACTGATAGCACCAGAGAAGATGCTGCCACAGAGTAAGTGCACAATAAGAGGTTGTTGATTAAGACTAGGGACGGAATCTGGGCGTGGTGGCTCAGGCCTGTAATCCCAGCACTTTGGGAGGCTGAGGTGGGTGGGTCACCTGAAGTCAGGAGTTCGAGACCAGCCTGGCTAACATGGTGAAACCCTGTCTCTACCAAAAATACCAAAAAATTAACTGGGTATAGTGGGAGGAGCCTGTAATCCCAACTACTCAGGAGGTCGAGGCAGGAGAATCGTTTGAACCCAGGAGATGGAGGTTGCAGTGAGCCGAGATCACACCGTTGCACTCCAGCCTGGGCAACAAG
>NW_022437529.1:22344-26437 GCF_009761245.1 Sapajus apella
AAAAAAAAAAAAAAAAGACTAGAGGTGGAAGAGTTCTGAGTTCCTGCGATGGGTTTGAGAATTCAGTCCTGTCTCAATTTCAGGAAGACTGGAGAGTGGCCTTCTGTGTGGCCAAGGGTCCTTGGAGCTTGCCTTTTTTTTTTCTTTTACCTTGGTGGTTATATCAGAAAAATGGGAGACATCTGCCTCTCTCCCCTAAGTGTCAGTGGGCACAGAGGCAGAGAGGAAGCCGCTCCCTTGGGGGTAACGGGGATGGAGCTGGGTGAGGGGCAGGATTGCTCATGCACAGCAGGGCAGGGGGACTGGGGAGAGGCACCGTGGGTCTTAGGTCTCACCACAGGCAGTGTAGAGACGGCTGCACTTGGAAGAGGGCACCCAAACATTGGACGAACCAGTGTCAAAGACAACTTTGAAGATCTGGGGTGGGGTGCCAATGCCAATCTCACCATAGTACTGGGTCTGTGGGGGTAAAAAGAGAGAAGGCTGGAGGGGCTCAGGGGAGCTTGGGTCTTGGGGCCTTGCCTGGCCCCACTCTTGGCTCTTGGGAGGAGATTTGGCCCAGGTGAGGTCCTATAGCCTCTCTGGGTTTCCATTTTCCTGCAGGAACTGTTAGGAGGCTTAGCATCATCCCTTGGCATCCCAGAAAGTGAGAGTCTCAGTAAGACAGGAGGGTGAAATAAAAACATTGAGAATGAAGCAGGAAGCAACCTTGACCCTTGAGGATCTGCTAGGGCAGGAAGCCCCCTGTGCTGGGCCAGGTCGCAGAAATCCCCACCTGGGCCACACACCCCTTCCCACCCACCTGTGACACCTGGGCTGAGGCCTGGGCTGAGTTCCAAACCTAACCCTGCCCCTGACTGGCTCCTGAGTGCCTTCCTGTCTTCTGTGCTCACGCCTTCCAGCTGGAAAATGGGATTTTTTTTTTTTTTGAGATGGAGTTTTGCTCTTGTTGCCCAGGCTGGAGTGCAATGGTGTAGTCTTGGCTCACTGCAACCTCCGCCTCCCGGGTTCAGGCGGTTCTCCTGCTTCAGCCTCCTGAATAGCTGGGATTACAGGCATGCACCTCCACACCCAGCTAATTTTGTGTTTTTAGTAGAGACAGGATTTCTCCATGTTGGTCAGGCTGGTCTCGAACTCCCAACCTCAGGTGATCCTCCTGCCTCTACCTTCCAAAGTGCTGGGATTACAGGTGCAAGCCACCGCACCCGGCTGAAAGTGGGAATTTTCTAGGGTGCTCACGTGCTCCTCAGTGCCTTAGTCAAACACAGCATGGAGAGAGTGGGACCTGTAGCAAAGAAAGCCCTGGGCCATGAGGGAAAGGAGGGAGAGAGGGAGCAAAGGGCTGGGCCAGGCACTCACATCCATGTAATTGGTGAGGATCACAGAGGAGGTGACGTTGACAAGGGCCATCCTCTCAGGTCCAAGCCTCGCCATGTCCACACCTCGTTCCTTCAGGCTTTCTCGGATTGAGGGCATTCTCTTGAGGGAGATCCTGGCCCAGGGTGGAGGAGGCACAAATAAAAAAGTGTGTACTTGCACCATGATGATAGGGTCCTCCAGGCCACACCCCTGCTTTAGTAACAGACGCCTCTAACGCCTCTAATGCAGCCACCTGGAAATCACTTCTGTCCATGAGGGCCTCTGGAGCATTTATGAGAGTTACCGCTTGTCAAGAGTCAATTTAGAAGAGTCGGCTGCCCTGGGATTAAATAACCCTGAAATGACTTCCTTCTGTTGTCTGATTTTGATTGGACAAGGTCATTTGTTATGGTCCGTTCATTCATTCATTCATTCCATAATCATCTGCTGAACAACTACTTTGTGCCTCACTGTGCTAGAAACTGGAGCTAGAACGATAACAATCTGACTGACTTTAAGGAACTCGAGCTGTCGGGAGGACAGACGGGAAACAGGCACAGACATTCCCTCTAAGGAGATGAAGGCCAGGGAATGCCCCTGTCAAAACTGGGGGCTGGCGAGGAGACAGTGCCCTAGGAGGCCGCTAGGTGGCAGCAGATGCCCACAGCCGCTGAGAGGTTTCCAGGACACCAGGGGACAGGCATCCAGCCAGGGCTGTGGTGGAGTGGACCCCCGAGCTGGGCTGGGCCTAGAGAGATGCCAGCATCTCCAGAGCACCATGCACCTCGTCCTTGGAGAGATGTGTCCCATCTCTTGGCTTCTTGTCCAGATGTTTTCCCATCACCTTTGAGAGGCAGAATGAAAGAGACCTGGGAACCCGACTCCACTGAGCTGCTACGGAATGAATGCACACCAACATTGTACACACACCCATGCAGACTGCATAGCAACTCTGCACACTAGCTGTCATCGTTTGATAGATGAGAAAATGAAGGCTCACAGGGATGAAGGTGACTCAGAAATGCTGGAGCAGGGATTCAGAGCATGTCTCGGTCCTATTTCCCATATAGGACCCCCTGAGTCCTGACATAAAGGCTGTTTGCCAAAACCCAGAGGAAGATGTCTCTAGCTGTTTGCCAGAAGGTCCCAGGATGGAAGCCAGAAGGTCCCAGTTAGCTCTGCAATAGGCTTTCCCACACACACGGAGATTCCCTCTTGCATCTCAGCGGCTGGTCCTCCTGTACTTACGCTGCCCTTTCCTTCCTACATCCTTCCTGTATCCCATGCATTCTACTTACCCCATTTTGCCCACGAACATGAATGCAACTCTTATGCCTAGCAGCATGGCATTGTAACAGAAATGATTTGTCATCTTCCTATCATAGTTTACTGTTGCCCACATATTTTCACAATCATCATTTTATTTGATCTCATGAGGTGGATGATTTTATTACTCCCACTTTACAGGTGGGAAAATGGAGGGTCAGAGATCTGACCCTAAAGAGGTTGCATTTCCCGCTATTTACTCCAAACAAACAGCCTATGCTTTGGACTTCTTTTTGCCATTTCCTTTCCAGAAAATTGTTTCCTTCTCCCCTTCCTTTTCCCCCCAGTTCTTTAATTCTTCAAGGCCTAACATGTACCCCCACCTCCAGGACGCTTGCCCCAAGGCCTCCAGCCCACACTGGCCTCACCTTTCCTTGGGCTTCTGCTCTGTGTTTCCTTGGGTCTCTCTACAGCCTGTGGAACTGGTACCATGCAGTGGTGAAGACAGCGGTTGCGGGGGGCATGCATGAATCCCCTTCCCACCTGCGTGATTCTGAGAAAGCTACCTAACCTCCCTGGGCCTCTAAGCCTCCATTAACTCCTTTCTAAAAATGGGCCTAATGGTAGTCCCTACCTCAGAGTCACTGTGCAGATGAAACCATGTGCCCACTGCTCAATAACTGAATTGTGAGTGTGTGTATGCACTCGTCCACCTTGAGAATGGAGCCCATCCATTCAGCTGCCCCAAGGATCTCGCATGATGTTCTGCACAGAGCAGGCAGCAGAATTCCTATACTTCTGTTTCAAAAGCTGGATTCCTTCTCCACCCCTTGCCCAATTCCATTCTGTTTCTCTTTTGGATGGCAACAGGGGAAGATGTTTTTACTTTCCTCTACCTTATCCTGGGGGTGGTGCTGCTTTGAAGCACCCATCCTCTTACCCCATGCTCACAACTCAGCAATTATTCTCTGAGAGCCGCAGGGCAAGGGAAAGCAGTTTTGGAAGCAAAAGGCCCAGTGTGTGTTGAGGCTCAGCCTCTTACATATCACCTCCCTGAGCCTCAGCATCCTCACCTGCAAAGTGGGAATGCTGAATTGTTGGGAACATGACTTGAGATGAGACATGTAAAAATATCCTGTGAAACCCTAAGCATTTTGGAGGCTTAGCAAGTATTTCCATGATTAAAATGTGCCTTCCTACTTTCAGTGCTGCTGGTCACATCTGCTGTCCCCAGATTGAAAACGCCGTTCCCTGTGAGCCCTTCTCTCAAACACTGCCTCTTCCCCTTCTTCAGTCTTTTTTGTTTGTTTGTTTCTTTTTTTTTTTTTTTTTTGAGACGGAGTTTCGCTCTTGTTACCCAGGCTGGAGTGCAATGGCGCGATCTCGGCTCACCGCAACCTCCGCCTCCTGGGTTCAGGCAATTCTCCTGCCTCAGCCTCCTGAGTAGCTGGGATTACAGGCACGCACT
>NW_022437529.1:26537-39956 GCF_009761245.1 Sapajus apella
CATCCTGGGTTCAGGCAATTCTCCTGCCTCAGCCTCCTGAGTAGCTGGGATTACAGGCACGCACCACCATGCCCAGCTAATTTTTTGTATTTTTAGTAGAGACGGGGTTTCACCATGTTGACCAGGATGGTCTCGATCTCTTGACCTCGTGATCCACCCGTCTCGGCCTCCCAAAGTGCTGGGATTACAGGCTTGAGCCACCGCGCCCGGCCTTCTTTTTGTTTTTTAGATAAGGTCTGGCTCTATCATCCAGGCTGGAGTGCAGTGGCTCAGTCTCTGCCCACTGCAGCCTCCACCTCCCACGTTGAGCCGATCCTTTCACTTCAGCCTCCCAAGTAGCTTGAACTACAGGTATGCACCACCACACCTAGCTAATTTTTGTATTTTTTGTAGCAACAAGGTTTCACTGTGTTGCCCAGGCTGGTCTTGAACTCATGAGCTCAAGCGATCCACCCACCTCAGCCTCTCAAGTGCTGAAAGTACAGGCATGAGCCACCGTGCCCAGCTTTCTTCTTCGGTCTTAACGAATTGCTTTTTCCCACAGGGCCTGGCTCCTAGTGGAGGCTAGGGTTTTCTCCTCCTAGCTGTGGGCTGCCTACAGCCCTGTGTTTGATATTTGTAAGAATCCACCCTGTAGTACTAACAGTAGCTGGGCTCTTAAAACGTGTCCGGCTTTCTATGCCTTATCTCATTAAATCCTCAAAGCAGGCACTGTTACTATCATCCCTGTTTAAAATGGTAAACTGAGACTTGGAGAGGTTAAATAACCTGCCCATGGTTCCAGACCTAGTTTGTTCTGCTAGTGAAGCAAAATTTAAATGAAGGCAGTCCAACTCTATAAGCTTTGCAGTTAGCCGCGATACCACGCTGCTGCCTCCCTGGTGGAGTTAGCTGTACTCATGCCCTTTTTTTTTTTTTTTTTTTTTGAGATGGAGTCTCACTCTGTTGCCCAGGCTGGAGTGCAGTGGTGTAATCTTGGCTCACTGCAACCTCCACCTCCCGGGCTCAATCAGTCCTCCTGCGTCGGCCTCTCGAGCAGCTGGGATTACAGGCACATGCCACCATGCCCGGCTAATTTTCGTATTTTCAGTAGAGAGGGGGTTTCCTCATGTTGACCTCAAGGGATCCTCAAGGGATCCTCCTGCCTCGGCCTCCCAAAGTGCTGGGATTACAGACATGAACCACCATGCCCGGCCACCCATGCCCTTCCTAATAGTCCTTAGTAGTCAGGCTGTGAGCTCCTCAAGAGCAAGGGGCATGTCCTAATCATTTCTGAGTTCTTTACAGCGCTTTGCATGGTGCTCTGGGCAGGAAGCAAAAGACACAGCTTCTAGACCTGACTAGTAGTGCCACTTATTTACTGGGCAAGTCTCTTGACCTCTCTGAACAGGTCCATGCCTCCCTATCCAGCTGACTTAAGGAGTCAATGACACCACATACGGAAAAGCCAGGGTGTTGGGAAGGTGGGAGCCCTGCACCCCTCCCACCCCTTCTCTGAGTGCATTCCCAATTACCGTTTAAAGGTGGTGGTGTCTGTCGGGAGGCCGAAGGTGCAGGAGCCCCAGAGCAGCAGCAGCAGTCCCCAGCGAGGCATTCCTCTCCATGCGTCCATGCTTTCCTCAATCTGGGGCTCTCTCTGAGATCCGCAGAGGCTCTGTGGCTCCCTTAGCCCTTCTCCTTTTATACATGCCATGCATGGGGTTACTGCAATTCTGCTCTGTCCTGATTTATTACCCCGGGGCAGATGGCAGGGCAGCCAGCAATAAATCTCACTATGGGACAGAGCTAGGTGGGTGAAGGGTACCCAGGTTTCCAGATGTGGAGCAGAGGAAGGGGAGCTGTGGGAAAGCACTCTTGTGCCCAGTGACGCCAGCAGCCCTCTATCTGGCATGGCCCTGTGACCCCTTAAGCAGACAAAAGCTGATGAGAAACAGCACTGTCAGGGCCAACATCAAAACTGGAACAAGCATAGAACCTAGGTTCCCAGCTCCCTAGCCCAGACCCAGCCCCTACACCCTAGAAGCTCCATCCTCTGTATTAACTTTGGCTTTGTCTGTATCTGGCTTCTCTCAGGCTACAGCCCAGTTTTTCCATCTAGAACATGGATGAATCTTCCTGAATGGTTTCTTGGTGGGAGAAGCAACAGCAGGTTTAATTGTAAGAGCGGAGGGGCTGGGTGCCGTGGTTCACGCCTGTGCCAGCACTTTGGGAGCTGAGGTGGTTGGATCACTTGAGGTCAGGTGGTCAAGACCAACCTGGTCAACATGGTGAAACCCTATCTCTACTAAAATACAAAAGTTAGCTAGGCGTGGTGGCAGGTGCCTGTAATCTCAGCTACTCGGGAGGCTGAGGCAAGAGAATTGTTTGAACCCAGGAGGCAAAGGTTGCAGTGAGCCAAGATCATGCTGTTGCAGTCCAGCCTGGACAAGAGTGAAACTCCATCTCAAAAAAAAAAAAAAAAAAAAAAAGAGTGGAGGGAGACTTAGCATGACTGACTCCATTTTGCCTCTGACCCCCAGGGGTAATGTCCTTTAGGTTAAAAGCTTCTGCTTAGCTCTGCACATAGATCAGCTAACTATAGGAGTTTAGCTTGCAGTTCAACTTTAAAAAAAAAACAGTTCTTTCCCCCAAACTAAACCCCAAGGAGATAAGGGAGAATACAGACAAATAACAATGTTATGCTAAAGATTTATAGGAACATTGTGACCTGACCTAGAAAAAAGAAGTTTTACAACCTCCTTGGACCCTCGCCGGCACCCAGGTGTCTGCGGTCATCGGGCACTTCTTGATCCCAACCTCTTCTTCTTCCCTCTCCCCTTAACATAAAAAAGAGCCTAAAGCTCATGCTGACTTCAGATGGTTCTTTATGATGCTGGTCCGCCATCTTCCTGGTTTTCTGGCTTTCTGAATAGGGTTGCTTTCTTCACCCCAACACCTTATCTCTCAGCTTACTGGCTGCTGTGTGGTGAGTGATGGGAGCTTAGACTTGGTTACATAATCCTCTGGAAGCAGGGAGCTGGGGGAAGAGGGGGTTGTCTATCCTCAGTTGACTTAGTAATGGTGGGAGAGAAGGGGGGTCCTTGGGGTTTCAGAAAGCTTCTGACAAAACAGAGGTAGAGCAGCCGCTCCTCCAACTTATTCTCCTCTTCTCGCTTGGCTCTCACTCCCTTTCAGGTCTTGGTTCTCTGCCTCCTTTCCGTTTCCCTGTAGCCTTACAAGCAGTCAAGGGCAGCTCCCCAAGCATACATCTGATCCCTTAATCCCAGGATGGGCGCTATTTATTCAGGCTAAGATGCCTATCCTGCCTTTTCCCTGATTTATTTATTTATTTTTATTTAAGTAATTTATTTTTTTAGACAGAGTCTCGATCTGTTGCCAGGTTGGAGTGCAGTGGTGCGATCTCTGCTCACTGCAAACTCCGCCTCCTGGGTTCAAGGTATTTTCCTGCCTCAGCCTCCCAAGTAGCTGGGACTGCAGGCGTGTGCCATCACATATGGCTAATTTTTGTATTTTTAGTAGAGACGAGGTTTTACTGTGTTGGCCAGGGTGGTCTCGATCTCTCGACCTCGTGATCTACCCGCCTCAGCCTCCTGAAGAGCTGGGATTACAGGCATGAGCCACTGCGCCCACCTTCCCTGATTATTTATTAGGGTCCACTTCAAATATCACCCCCTCCTTCACGAAGCAGGCCCTGACTCAGCCTGGAGTTGACTGCTTTCTGCTGTAGGCTTCCACAGCATGGTCACAAGCCCTTCTATGAGAGCGCCAACTTAGCTACTTTTGCAGCAGAGTTCTTTATGTATGTATGAATATGATTTTTGCCCACAGTGGTGCTTAGGATTGATTAAATGGATGAACTAGTGAACTACAATGGGCAGTGCAAAGAGCCCTGGGCTGGTGCTCAGGGACGTGGGTCCTAGTCTTCGTTCTACCATCAATTTGCTACGTGATGTTGGATCCCTCCCTTCCCCTCTTTGGACCTCAGTTCCCAAATCTGTACAGTGAAGCAGATGGCTGGATGGCCCCAAGGGTGCCTTCATGCTCTGCTACCGTAATATTCTAATGTTCTATGCCTCCAGGGTGCTGCTCTCGACACCAGCTGTGGGCAGTACAGGCAATGAGAGGAGCTCATCTCTGTGGCTGATGTGTTGGCTAATTAATGTGTTTTGACCTCAGAGATGAAAAGGCCCTTCCCAAATGATGGGCCCTAGTGGTGAATTCTCAGGTACTGTGGTTGGGAGTGGGGGAATTATTTGGGGACAGGGGAATGCCTTTTGATCCTTCACAGTAGGGATACCTTGTCAGATTAAATGAACATTTATGAAGCACCCCTAAAGTGCTCTCTTTCAATCCTCTTTCATTTACTAGCAAATATTCAGAGCCTTTATTATATGTGAGCACTCTGCTGGATGCTGGAGTTAAAAAGTTTGCAAAAATAACACAATTTCTGCTCTCGTTTATGGATCCCACAGTCTCGTGGAAGAGAAAGATTATCATCACACATAAATATCAAATAGCGCTGATGACTAGTGCCAGTCAGGGAACTCCAGAAAGCTTCCCCCCAAAAAAATTATAGTTGCATTGTGATCTGAAGGTTGCATTGGCAATGAATAGCTGAAGACTGAGAAATAGAGTCCCAGCAGGAACAGAACGTGCAAAGGCCCTGTGGCGAGAGGAAGCATGGTGTCAATAAAAACAAAAAAGCCAGAGAGATGAGAGAGAGTGGGGCGTGAGATGTGGCAAGACACAGGAGCAGAAAAGAGCTCACACTTACTGAATGCTTACTATGTGTCAGATACGTCTCTAGGTGTTTAATGCACTTAATTCTCACAATAGCCATATGAAGTAGTAGCATTATATCGCTATTTTACAGATGAGTACATTGAGGCACAAGAGGATTCAGGAGGTGAATTGCCGAAGGTTCCACTGGCAATGAGGGCCAAAGTCGGACTGTAAGTTTAGGCTGTGTGACTCAGAACCCAGTACACAGACGAGCTGAGTGTCACACCATAACGGTTCCTACATCCCACGTTAGGAAATTCTATGTCTACCCTAAGAGCCACGGGAAGTTGTTGATCCGATAAGAAGGGATTGATGTGGCCGGGCATGGTGGCTCACACTTGTGATCCCAGCACCTTGGGAGGCCAAGGCAGGCAGATCACGAGGTCAGGAGATTGAGACCATCCTGGCTAACACAGTGAAACCCCACTCCTACTAAAAAATTACAAAAAAATAGCCAGGCATGGTGGCATGCACCTGTAGTCCCAGCTACTGGGAAGGCGGAAGCAGGAGAATTGCTTGAACCTGGGAGGCAGAGGTTGCAGTGAACTGAGATTGTGCCACTGCACCCCAGCCTGGGCAACAGAGGCAGATTCTGTCTCAAAAAAAAAAAAAAAAAAAAAAGAAAGAAGGGAATGATGTAATTAGATGTGTTTTGGCTGCAGTGTGGATTAGCAAGGAGCTGGGATGGTCCAGAATAGTATGGCATATACCAGTGAGGAGGTCATGGTGCTAGAACTAGCTTGGACTAGAGTATGTGGGCGTGGTGAAGATGAAAAAGATCAGATGGATTTGAGAGAAATCTAGGAAATAGACTCTGTAGGATGTGGCATATAGAGGGTGGATGTAGACAGTGAGGAAGGGTACACAGAGTGAATGGAAGAGAACCAGGATTTCAGATGGGGAAGAGAGTTGGAGAGAACCATGAGTCTGAGGAACTGTTGAGTGTGGATTTCCTTTGAGACATCCCAGGGGTGGTATCAGATGGCGAAGCACAAATAAGCCTGGGTGAAAGATGGTGACTAATGCGACAGGTATGAATGAAATTAACCAGGGAGAAGGTGGGCAGCAGGAAAGCCCAGGACTCTGAGCTTTAATGGACAAGCAGCAGAGGAGAAATCTGCAGAGGAGACCCCAAAGGAGGGGCCAGAGAGGGAGGAGAAGAGCAGCAGGTGTCTCTGAAGTTGCAGGGGGAGAGACTGGTTAGGGAGAGATGGTGAGCGGCGGTGGGGGCTGCTGCGAGGTGAGGTGACACTTGGGTTAAAATGGAGACCTGCAGGGCACCGGTGCTGTCCATGGGAGCTGTTTTGGTGATTCAGAGGGGTGGGAGTCCACACAGGGATGGGTTGATGAATGATGGGAAGTGCCACAATGTGAATGTTTGTGTCCCCCAAAATTCATAGGTTGAAATTGTAACCCTCAATATGATAGTATTAGGAGGATGGGCCCTTGGAGAGGTGATTAAATCCTGATGGGATTAATGTCCTTATAAAAGGGGCCCAAGGGAGCTCTTTTCCCTTTTAACCAGGTGAGCCGCAGCGAGAAGACACCGTTCATGAACCAAGACGAAGGCCCTCACCACACACTGAATCTGCCAACGCACTGATCTTGAACTTCTCAGACTTCAGAACTGTGAGACAGACGTTTCTGTGGTTTATAAACTACCCAGTTTACGGCATTTTTAAACAGCCGACTGAACAGACTAGGATAGAAAGTAAGAAGATGAAGACAACAGAGTGTAGGCAGCTGTTTTGAAAAGTGGAATCATAAAAAAGGGGAAAGAGGGTGATAGCTGGAGGAGAATGAGGAGCGGGTGAGGGGTTTTCTCTTTCTCCCTCCTCCTTCCCCCCCCCTCCCTGCCACTCCTTTCTAATGCTGGGAGGGAGCTGAGAATATCTAAATGCATAGAAAGTGCTCGGTTGAGAGGAAGAGATAATTAACACAGGAGGATTCCTGGGAGGGAAGGAGTGCACAGGGTGGAAAACAGCAGGATGGCGTGGCCCCTCCACTGCAGCAGCAGAAGGGAAGGCCAGGCGTGTGCACGTGTTGGTGGCTGGTTTGCTTGACGGTGGAAGCTGAGGACTGCCTCTCTGCTGGCTGTGTATCTTCTCTGACAAGTAGGAAGCAAGGACCTCTAGTGAGAGTTGGGGATGGGAGGGGGTTTGGAGGCATGAGGAAACTGGTGAAGCTCTGGAATCATTATGGAAAGTGGGAAGAAGCTGGCCAGGGAAACCGAGAGGATTTCTGTGAGGAATGAAGACATTTAATGGCTGGCGATAATGACTTTATAGGAAGCCAGTTGGCCGGGTTCTCTGACTCACCCTACCAACACCGCAGCGCTCAGCTCCTTGGATACAGATACAGAGAAAGTGCACAGCTGGCTTCATCCAGGGCTGGGGTGATCAGAAATGAAGGACAAAAGAATTTAGAGTCTCAGCAAAAATGTCACTGGGCTGGGGCAGTGGCTCATTCCTATAATCCCAGCACTTTGCAAGGCCGAGGCAGGATGATTGCTTGAGCCTGGGAGGTTGAGACCAGCCTGGGCAACATAGTGAGACCTCGTCTCTACAAAACAAATACAAAAATGAACTGGGTGTGGTGGTGCCCACTTGTGGTCCCAGCTACTTGGGAGGCTGGGGTGGAGGATTGCTTGAGCCCAGGAGGCTGAAGCTGCAGTGAGCTGTGATTGTTGTCACTGTGCTCCAGGCTGGGTGATGGAGTGAGACTTTGTCTCAAAAAAAAAAAAAAAAAAACTGTAATTGAATGAAAAACTGTGGAATATAAGGTGGCTAGAGGAAAGAAGTCAAGACAGGCCAGGACTGGTGACCGGGAAGAAAGCAGAGGACCCTGGCAGGTGAGAAGAGCGAGCAGGGCTGGTGGGAACAGCTGAATCACAAAGCTGGAAGATGAACGGGCTGAGTGTGGCTGCTTGAGATAGTCTGGAGGGGACCTTACAAGTGACAAGCCCCAAGTAGAACGTGGCTATGGATAGCTGAAGTAGAGAAGGGGTGAGGTTGTCGGAAACGAGGCCCCAAGGGTCTGAGAGGCTCGGGTATGGCCAGGTCACCGTCTGCGTGGTCGGTGACGTCATCCAGGAGGCTGCAGAGCACACGGGGTGGAGGAAGTCCTGTGAACCGGGAGCCGAAGTCTTTGATAAATGACAGGGCAGGACCTGCAAGTCCAGTAATGACATCAGGGAGTGTGTGGAGGGTCCAAGACAAAAAAAGCAGGGCCTGAAGGGAGGAGGGTCTTCCCCCAGTGTCCCCGTCAGCCTGGGAGGTGAGTGGGTTGGTTTCCCCATAATATAGGAACAAGCCAAGACCCAGGAGGGTAAGCAATGTGTCATGATTTGCAGATGGTAAATGGCAGACTGGGGACTTGCAGCTCCCCTGCACCATATCCTGTGTTACTCATGAGTACAGTTGCTGAGCTTGAACTTGGGTGGGTGCCCTGCCCCAGAATCTCACTTCTCTCCACCTCCAGCTCGAAGCCCCTGCTTTGCTGGAGGAGGGTCCGTCATGAATCTCAGGAGAGTGCTTAAGAGGGATGCTGTCTCTTTTCCCACCATGACTGCAACCTGTCATAGCCAGTGAGGGTGACTGACCACCCACCCTTTCTCTCCCTCTGCTCTCAGCAAACCCTAGAGGAAAGGGAGCAAGGAGCAGGGAGAGGACAAGTTGGGAGACTGTGGGAGCTGGGGTCAGCCTAGGGGCGGCAGCAGAAGATGACTAACACCAGCCAGCGTACTTGAGCACCTGCAGTGTGCTGTGAGCTGCTTTGAATATGGCTGGGTTTTGTTCTCCAGGCAGCCTGTGAAGTGGTAACTATCATCCCCACTGTTCAGATGAGGCCAGTGAGGTTGCAGAGAGCTTAGAGAAGGACAAGCTGAGGGCCCCACCTTGTGACTCCCTCTCTGTGGCTGTAGGTGTTGTGGACAACTGGCAGAGCAAACGGGATTCAAAAGGAGAATCTGTAGAGAGTGATCCAACCCCACAGAGCTTTTTATGGGGAAAGGTGAGCATTGCTAAGCCCCACACCTAGGGTAGTTTAGACACCCAGTACAGTGTGGCAGACCCTCACATCTATTTTTGGTTAAGATTCAGGACTCTTCTATTGGAAAACCAGCTCCCAATATGTCAACGTGGATTCAAGATCTCTCAAAGTGATGAGTGGTCGGTGAAAAAGAAAAAAAGACAAAGAAACAGTTTTCTTCAAAGCTGGGCCCAGGGGAGACACCACAGCTGCTCCTTGGTGGATGTCTAACATTCCCCTGAAAACCTCAGTTTTTCTTTAGGCTCTTTCAACAGGGGAGGGGGAGTGAGGTTGTACAAAGTGTCAGTGATAATTATACAAAAAGAAACAGAAGCAAAAACTGTTGACCAAAGATCACAATATGGTATTGTAAAAGCAGAACAATGTTAAAAGTTTCTTTCCATCAGCATAAAAACCATAAACCATAGCAGAATGGAGGTTAATTATAAACTTATAATTATCAGCAAGAAAATCATTGGGCTTACAGCTGCAGGGGGAACAGAATCTGACACAGGACAACCGGCCTGACCACAAAACTGCAAGAAGGGGGAGCCCCCCATGCAGGCTGGCAGGAGCAGTGGGAGAAGAAAGACTTTTGCATCCTTATCTCAACCACAGAGGATTGTCCTCCTGACAGATAGTCCGTTTATAGGCGCTCCATAAGGGTCGCATTCCCTTTCCAGGGTCCTAATCAATATGCCTTTCCTGGGAAAGGAATCTGGGTAATAAGCCTCTCTGTTACACGTCCATTTGTAGTCTGCATGCAGCGAGAAGCTTCGTACGTGCTGTCCTCTATCTCTGGCAGCCAGGCTATGTGGTTTGTCTTTTACACAGAGCTCCTGTTTTCCAAGAACAGCTCAGCAGGGCCAAAGTTACAAGCTACATTTTAATTTTTCACACTGTTCTTTGTGTCTGCAAGTATGAGTAGTATAGAGCATAACAAGTACAGTGAAGCAAATAATTCATCTCAGGCAAACTAAGTTTAAGATAGCACAATAAAGGAAATGTCAACCACGGTTTCTTCCCGTAATCGCAGAAGCCTCGGATTTCACCAGTCCTTCCAGAGGCTTGGAGATGCTCAGTCACCACCGAAGGGTCTGGCACATTCTCAACACTCTTCAAGAGCAAAGGCAGGGCCAGGAGGTCCAGAGCAGGCAGTGCGAAGCGCTGAGCTGTTAGGAGATCTAGGACCCCTGGGGACCCAGCGCTCTCCAGCCAAACATGTCCTCCCTCCCCCATCTATCCCCTGCCTCCTGCCGTGTATGCAGCACCGCGACCCTCCCACCAACGACCGCCATGTGGCCCTGAGCCCAGCCATGCATACAGTGAGAATACGAAGCACGCATAACGTCACCAGGAGAAAGAGGAGGAACAACGACTCTGCTAACTCACCGTGAGGCAGAGGGCAAGTACGGACAAGATTTGCAGAGACCGCGGGGCAGGCAAGGAAATCAACTTCTAAGAGGGTAACAGGGTCCAAAATGGCAGCCCCTATCTTGTTTCTCCCATTTTCCACCCCAGTGCACAGCCTGGGAGGGGAACAGCTGGAACGGAGATCCTGAGATCAGAAAACGGGCAAGACAGCTAAGCACTACTGCATGGTCTGGAGCTGGGACGGGCAAGGGGCCTGAAACCTCGTCCTGAAGGCTGGCCAAGGGCCCTGGAGAAGCTTGGTAGGAAGAGAGAAGCCACATATGCAGCCCTTGAGGGAGTCACAGCCAGCCCTATTTCCTGTGCCCACAGTGTCGATCTGAGGCCGGTGAGATGTGGTGGGAGGGGGAGAATCTGCTTGAGTTCCAGTCTAAGGAGGAACTGTTCAGCGGTCCACACCGCCCAACAAGGCAAGTGCCCTCTGAGGTGGTGAACTCCCTACCTGGGGACAGCTCTGCCTAGGCGCTCAACTGTCAGGGAGCTCCCTGCCGTGGGCAGGGCTGGGCTGACTCTGCCCGGCCAGCCCTGGTGTGTCCTGACTGCCAGGTGGCCTGACCTGTCACTTTCCCATTTCTGCTGCAGGGGTGGGAGAAAACATAGAAGGGGAGGTGGCACAGTCTGGAGAGTCTCCCCTCCCCACTGAACTTGGGCCTTCCAGTGGTCTAGGCTGCGGGTGGAAAAGAGAGAGTGTGGGGACCCTTATCAGATCATCTCTTGACCTCCTTCTGCCCGGAGTCCAGTTCTTCTCACAAAGGCTTGCCAAGACGCTACGAAAAAACCCTGGTCTGCGTCACCTCTTGCTCAGGGAAGTGGAGCGGGTAGGGGCAGAGGAAAGGGTCATATTGCCCTGGCCCTTTCCCAGTGGGGCAGAGCTGGGACATGAGAACCAGGCAGGGGAAGCATAAATCCAGTCGGATCCCAGCCCCCTTATCTTTCTTCAGATCCCACAACCTCTGGAAATCTCTTAGGACATAAGTGGTACTCTGGGTTTTTCTTAAAAAACCCAGATCCCACTCTCCTCCATGATAATGAGCCCAGGGAGAGTCAGGTATTGAGACGAAGCCTGGAGTGGTCAGAGGAGGTCAAGGGTAAAGGGAGGGAAGGCTGGGTGGCATCAAGAGTCTGGTTTGTGCTGCTGTGAAACAGGCATGGACTTATTCTTGGTATTAGTAGTTTAGTAGAAAACTCTTATTGTGGCCCCTGCCCAGGGGTGGTAAAGAGGTAGAAATCGGACTCACTGAGGCTTAGTGTTTAGGAACTAACCATCTCTTGGCCAGTCCTGCTTCCACTCATTAAAAAGCAAATGGGTGCATTTGGATCACCTCTGAGAAGAAAAAAAAAAAAAAAAAAAAAAGCAAATGGGGCCAGGCGTGGTGTGTCACGCCTGTAATCCCAGCTACTCAGGAAGCCAAGGTGGGAGAATCTCACGATGCTAGGAATTCAAGGCCAGCTTGGGTGACATAGAGATCCCCTGTGTCTAAAAATAATTGTTTAAAATTAGCCAGGCATGGAGGCACACACTTGTAGTCCCAGCTACTTGGGAGGCTGAGGAAGGAGGATAGCTTGAGCCCAAGAGTTGGAGGCTGCAGTGAGCTGTGGCTGGGCCTCTGCACTCCAGCTGGGTGACACAGCAAGACCTTGTCTCAAACAAAACAAGCGAATGAGCAAGCAAGTGGTGAGATCAGCAGTGGCCACGCCTCTCTTCCACCCGTTGTCTTCCTTCCTGCATCACGCTTCACTCCCCATCCCTGGAGAACCCCAGCTGGCTCTGGAGGAATTTTCCAGTCAGATGGGGTGCTGAACTCTGCAGGTAGAGATGAGCAGTTGGGGCCTTGAGAGGGAAAGAGAGACCCAGAATGGAGTTCTGTATCCATCCAGGGCTGCCTTGTGTGGGTGGAACCACCTGAAGGCATAATTACTCAGAGAGCTCTGGGCCCGGGGTCGGGCAGGAACAGAAGAACCTTGGGATGGAGGGGGGGTGGGGGTGAGGAGAACCCAGCATGCTTAGTTGTTTGTCCTGGGAACCTTAAGGAGCAGCTATTCAGCCACAGGGTTGGGGCGATCCCAACCTGAGGCCTCTTTAAGTGGCAACCCAGGAAAATCGAAGGCAGGTTACACAGGTCTTAGGATCTGCAGGGGCCTGGGGCAGGAGAGGATTGGCAAGGGGCTGGGGGCTTGGTGGGATAGCCTGATTGAAGGGTGTTCCTAAAATGAGATGCACCCACCGGGGTGACACCAGACACCCATACCCTGAGGCATGAAAGCTAGAAACACAGAAAACTGCCTTTCCTCAATGGCGCCAGGAGTCTGTTTTGTTGTCAAACAAGGTTAAGCTGGAACGTTTCTTTTCCAGAGGAGGGTGTGGCAGCACAGCAGTGTAGTGTGTGTGTGTGTGTGTGTGTGTGTGTGTGTGTGTGTGTGTAGGGGTGACAGGAGGGTGGTAATTCTGTTAGGACAGTGCTATGAGTTCATGTGCTGAGTGTCACCAGCAGAAGCATAGCTGGGATGGAGGATGGCTGTTAGGGACAGGGATTGTACTATGTTACTATTGTGTGTGTGTGTGTGTGTGTGTGTGTGTGTGTGTGTGTGTGTGTGTGTATGTGTGTGTGATGGAGTTTCCCTCTTATTGCCCAGGCTGGAGGGCAATGGCATGATCTCGGTTCACTGCAACCTCCACCTCCTGGGTTCAAGTGATTCTTCTGCCTCAGCCTCACGAGTAGCTGGAATTGCAGGCGCATGCCACCATGCTTGGCCAATATTGTATTTTTAGTAGAGATGGGGTTTCTCATGTTGGTCAGGCTGGTCTCGAACTCCCAACCTCAGGTGATCCGCCCATCTCGGCCTCCCAAAGTGCTGGGATACAGGTGTGAGCCACCGCGCCTGGCCAGGGATTGTACTATTAAAGAAAACTTATCCAATGCCACTTAATAAAGCACAGTAAAGCAGGCTTTACTCAGGACTTTTGAGATGGGTACAGGGACCACTGCCACAGGGTCTCTCATTTGGGAAGAGAAGTTGGGCTCAACTCCAAATACAGCATGGGTGAGTGAAAATGCAAAGCCCATGATCTCATTGATCTGTCTAATATTGATGTTGAAGTCTCCTACACTATTGTGTGGACAATAGTGTGGGAGACTTCAACATCAATATTAGACAGATCAATGAGACAGAATGTTA
>NW_022437530.1:0-22244 GCF_009761245.1 Sapajus apella
TGTGTGTGTGTGTGTGTGTGTGTGTGTGTGTGTGTGTGTGTGTGTGTATCTCATATCAACACTATGAAGTGGGAACTATTATGATCTCCATTTTACAGGGGCACAGAGAGGGTAAATAAATTGCCCAAGGGTCACACAGCCAGTAAGCAGCAAAGCCAGGAACTGAACTAAGGGAGTCAAATTACATAGCACATACTTAGATTCTACTTAGATGATTCTCATCAGGCTACCAGGCAAACAGCTGCTTGCAGCTTGTTCTGTTCCTTATCTGTATGGAAGGCCCCCATGTACAACTTCGCCAGTCGCACTGGGCATAAAGGAGCTTGGACAAAGGAGTGGAGGCTGGAGTCATCCTGTGCTGTGGCAGCCAAGCCACAGCAATTGTCTGTGTCCACCCGGAGGAAGGGGTCTTTTTCTAATTTGTGTACCAAGCTGAGTATCTTCAGGGATCCTACAGAGGTCACATTTGCTTAGTTGGTACCAAAGTGCCATATGGGCTAAGAGAGGTCTGCCCTGTGTATGTCAGTCCTGGTTCCCCAACGAGACTTGGAATTCTCTAAAAGCAGGCTGTGCCTTAACCACTCAAGCTGTGATATTTTGGAGGACAAAAGCTATCTAGCCTCTACCCTCCAAGTACAGAACCACTTCTGGCCCTCCCCATGCCCCGGCCCTGGTCCCCATCATAAACAGGGTGCTTTGAACATCGGCCAAATATAGTCCCGTATTGCCTAATGACAGGGATACCTTCTGAGAAACGCACCATTGGGTGACTTTGTGTGATCATCACAGAGTGTACGTACACAACCTAGACGGACAGCCTACTACACACCCAGGCTACACGGTACAGCCTGTGGCTCCTGGACTATAAAGCTGTACAGTATGTCACTGTACTGAATACTGTAGGTAACTATAACACAGTGCTAAGTAGTTCTTCATCTAAACATATCTAAACATAGAAAAGGTACAGTAAAAATATGGTACCTGTTACCACAAACATACAGTAGTCTCATAGGACCACCATCTACATGCGGTCAGTCATTGACACGTCGCTACGCAGCACGTGACGGTAGCAATGCCCCTCTCACCTGCAAACTCATTGAAATGGTTGCCGATGTCAAAAGCTTGGTAGTTGTAGCCAGCATATTCATAGTCAATGAACCGCACGTGACCTATGAAACAGAGGACAGTCGATGAGCGTTGGCCCAGGAGATCTGGAAACTGGCCTGGTCAAGCTTCCACTGACCTCTGGGATGCACCCACTGACCAATGCCGGCCTCTGCAGCAATCCTGCCAACCCCATCGCTGCGGCAGTCTTCTAAGCTACTTCCTTCCATCCTTCTATCTGCCCTTCCCAGCTCCCAGTGTCCCTCTCACACAGCTGGATCTTCAGGCTCTCCTCATCTGAAGACATCTGTCCTCAGCAAGGCTAAGGATCAGGAATACAGCTAAGTATTAATACGCCCTGGAGTGATGCTCTCAGCAGCAACATCAGGAGATATGCTGGTGTCTCTCTCCTCTCTCCCCGCTCCCCCCCAACTCTCCCCTACCCCCCTCCTTCCCTGAAGGCTCAGGACAGCCACAGTGTTCTCAGAAGTCCAGAATTGTCAGGAGTAATGGCTTAAGTGCCCTAGTATTGAGGACCTCCGCAAACCATGATTTTGAGTTCTTTCTTGGCACAGATTTTTTTTTTTTTAAATAGGGTCTTACTCTGTCACCCAGGCTGGAGTGTAGTGGCTCCATCACTGCAACCTCCACCTCCCAGGCTTAAGTGATCCTCCTGTCTCAGCCTCCTGAGCAGATAGGATTATAGGTATGCACCACCATACTGGGCAAAGTTTTGTGTATTTTTTTGGTAGACACGGGGTTTCACCACATTGCCTGGGCTGGTCTTGAATTCCTGGGCTTAAGCAATCCACATGCCTTGGCCTCCCAAACTGTTGGGATTATAGGCATGAGCCACTGTGCCCAGCCCTTGGCACGGATTTTTCAAAGTGGGAAATTTTTATTTGCTTTTCCCCTTCCCTCCTACAAATTAACTTAAGACCTAAATCTGCCAGGCGCAGTGGCGCGTGCCTGTAGTCCCAGCTACTCAGGAGGCTGAGATGGGAGGATCGCTTGAGCCCAGGAGTTCTGGGCTGTAGTGCGCTATGCCGATCGGGTGTCCGCACTAAGTTCAGCATCAGTATGGTGACCTCCCGGGAATGGGGGACCACCAGGTTGCCTAAGGAGGGGTGAACCAGCCCAGGTCTGAAACGGAGCAGGTCAAAACTCCCGTGCTGATCAGTAGTGGGACTGCACCTGTGAATAGCCACTGCACTCCAGCCTGGGCAACATAATGAGACCCCGTTTCTTAAAAAATAAAAATAAAAATAAAGACCTAAATGCAGGTCTCCTTTTGCTTGTCCCAGGGCCAGAGAAGCCATACCTTTGGTGCTGTCATAGATGATGTTCTTGCAGAGCAGATCATTGTGACAAAACACCACAGGGGACTCCAGCTGGGACAGATGCTCCTTCAGCCAGGCCAGCTCCCGTTCCAACACCTCCACCTTAGGGACCTCTGCAGAAAGGCTGGGCAGTGGCAAAAAAAAGGTAGCCAGTGAAGGGAGGGCGGATAGACAGGGAGGTGCTTGGCCTCAAGAGCCCTGAGTGCGAGCCTCATCACTCCCTCCGTCTTACTGCAGGGGACCCTGGGAAAACGGCCGGTCTCTCAGACCTTCACTTTTATCATCTGTAAAATGGCACTGAGGCTTCCTGTCCATCTGACTTCTCTGGTTACACTAGGAAGCTGATTAAGACATGGGCATCAAAGCATGAGGCAGGGCATAAAAGTCGCTGGCTGAGGGCATCCCTGCTACTTTGTGAAAGGGACAGGAGGGTAAGGAAGGAGACACAGGGAAAGGACAGGGCCAGCGAGAACAAGTGTCCAGACTTGGGGATTCCAGAATAAGAGAGAGCAAGGGCAACGGGAGCAGTGGGGAGGGATGCAAAACAGACCCGCTCTTAGGATGCTGGGAAAACTCGCCAGGAGGAGGTGCCGCTGCCTGTCGAGACTCTCCCACAAGCTCCTCCCTGGGAGGAAGAGCAGGGCCCTGGCAGGGAGCTGGAGCAATGGAGCTCTGTTGAGGAGGCAGAAGTATGTCCTGGTGTGCCCCCGCTCACCCCAGCAGCTCACCGTGTCACAGGTAGAAGGGACCAGAGAGACGGGCTGCTCTAACCCTCTCTTCTCTTTTTTCTTTTTAATTAAAATCTTCTTAATCCTAGGACTTTTTGGTCTAACCTGTCATCTCACAGACAGACCATCGGCTCATATGAGAAAGCGAACAGAGAACTATTTTTTTTTTTTTTGAGACAGAGTCTCGTTCTGTTATCCAGGCTGGAGTGCAGTGGCGTGGTCTTGGCTCACTGCACCGCCTCCCGAATTCAAGCAATTCTCTGCCTCAGCCTCCCAAGTAGCTGAGATTACAGGTGCCCGCCACCATGCCCGGCTAATTTTTGTATTTTCAAAATAATACAAGTAAGGGTGGGCTTTCGCCATCTTGGCCAGGCTGATCTTGAACTCCTGACCTCGTGATCCACCTGCCTTGGCCTCCCAAAGTGTTGGGATTACAGGCGTGAGCCACCATGCCCGGCCACAAAGAGCTTCTTTAGTTCACTCCTATATTGTTAAAGGAATGCTAACGCCTTCAATGAGAGCATGCTTGCTTTGTGGGCTCCCCAGTGACTCATCCCTTCTACCTTGAGTTATGAGTACGTGTTCCCTGGTCCCAGACCCCTGCCAGACCATGCACAGGCAACTTGGCAGCATGAACAAAGATGCATGGGTCCACCTCTCCTTCTGAACCACCCCCAACCCATGCACCCAGCAGTCCTTCCTGCTGAAAGAAACACATGTTGGGGAATGAAGAAACCAGCCAATCAATCAAATTAAAGGCCACGTGGAAGTCTGATGAGGATGTGCTGTCCTCGTGTGCTCTGAACTTTTGTCCCCAGGAGGCACACAGGTCTGTGTACACTGAAAAGGCCAAACACTTACCGCAGTCCTTAAAAACCTAGAACCACCAATGGGCAGAGAGGAGGAGGCTGGGCTTTGATCTCCATTCCCGTGTCACCTGTTTGTGTTTCTCTGTTCAGGGCAGCAAGAGCACGTAGAGGAGGATAAGAATGAGACTGGCCCTCTCTCACTTTCTCACAGGACAGACCAATTGCTCCCTAACCCAGCCCAGAGGCCAGAACACGAGGAAGAGTATTCAGTGACTGAGGCACCCCTCTGTCCCCACCAGGGAAGGAAGAGAGGACAGGCTCCCTTCCAGGCTTTGAGAAGGTCAAAGCTAAAGAAGATCTGAGGTTGGCCGGGCACGGTGGCTCACACCTGTAATCCCAGCACTCTGGGAGGCTGAGGTGGGCAGATCATGAGGTCAGGAGTTCGAGACCAGCCTGGCCAACATAGTGAAATGCCATCTCTAATAAACATACAAAAAAAAAAAATTAGCTGGGCGTGGTAGTGGGCACTTGTAATCCCAGCTACTCGGGTGGCTAAGGCAGGAGAATCTCTTGAACCTGGGAGGTGGAGGTAGTGGTGAGCTGAGAATGTACCACTGCACTCCAGCCTGGGTGACAGTGCGAGACTCTGTCTCAAAAAAAAAAAAAAAAAAAGATCTGAGGTCATCTAGTCCAGCCCCATGGGGAAACTGAGGCTCAGGGAAGGAAAGAGGCTTCCTCCCAGCCTCCAGACATCTCTTGCACTGCTGGGTCCTCTACTTCCTTGTCTAAGGAAAGCAGTCCTTGGCCTGTCCAAGGATTCAAATTGAATAGAGTCTTCTAATTGTGAAGGCTGTGTACTCTCTCTGAAGGCCTGGGTGCCCTTCAGAGGCTCTGCAAAGGCCTCTTTGAGTCCAAGGAGTCCGCTGGGAGGAGTGATATGGGGGAGGCCTCCCCCACGCTTCCTGGAGTTTATCTGTGTCGACAGGTCTGCATAAGATATGTTTCAGTCTTGACTCTCCTTAAGAAGGTACCTTTTAAGATTCCTTTTTTTTTCTTAGACTGACCATCAAAAGAGAAGAATTGGGAGGGCTCCTTTGATTTGCTCAGGTCCCAAACTGAAAAACATGGCTCTGACATCCAAGATGCCTGCTGCTGTGTCCCTGACCTCAACCTAACCCCCACCCTGCCCACCCCAAGGCCATGAAGATGGTTACTGTGGGAACAGTCCTGGCCTTCCGTCTCCCCAGGGCCTCCCTCACTGCTCCGCTTCCCTCTCCTGAGCACTTGAAACATCGCCAGCTTTGCTACCTTCAGTCCCGCCACCATGGGGCTCTTTCAAGGCTGTGGGATTGGCAGAAGAGTAACCACCACCGCATCCCAGAAACACTGCCCAGGAAAAACTGCTCCTCCTGCTCCTCTGCCCCAGACTCAGCAGGAGGGTGAGGAAGGGGCTGCAGGTCTCTTAGGGAAGACTTGGGGTTCCTCCTGATACTGGGACTGCTGCCTGGCCAGTCTCCACTCCACTGTCAGGATCTGGGCAGGCAAGAGTACTTTCTCCCCACAAGGCTTTTCTAAGAGTCAAGTCCTCCCAAAGATCTGCTCCAGCCAACCTCATCTACTCGTCACTCATAAGCAAACCCCGCTCCAGCCATCTCCTCCAGTTGGAGTAGCCTCCCTGCTCATTTCTGCCACGCCACCTCTGCCAAGACAACTTCCCCGGGTTCTCCCACCACCAGCATACATTACACACCCTGGCTTCTTGTGCATCTGTGCATGGCCGTGCCCTGTATACCCAGATGGCTCTTAAGCTCTTTGAGGGCAGGGCCAATGTCACATTCATTTTTAAATTGTTTTAAATCCCAGTCAATCAATGTCTGTGAAATGAAGGACTGAATAATCCAGGGTTATTAGGCAATGCCTGGAGCTCCAGGTGCTTATCTTGTCTAAATGATTGCTCATCGAGGCTCTGCTTTTGGGCAGTCAGGCAGCTTAGGGCATGGATCATCCCCTAAAGAGGCTCAAAGAAGTTAAGCAACTTGATTTGTTCAAGGTTCAAAGGTGTGACAGGAGCAAAGGGATTGGGCCAGCTCTCCTCCAGGGATTACTCCCTCCCAATAACGTTACCCCTGAAGGTCACACAGTGGCAGCACCGTCAAAGGAAGCTGTAGTATTCAGGACCATGTCTGAGCACCAGAGGCCTGGCTCTAGTTCCCGAACTGCCACTGATCAGCGACCCTGGGCAAGTCCCATCCCCTCCCTGGGCCTCGGTTTTCCATCGGTCAAATAAAAGCTGTGGGCTGAAGGATTGGAAGGACCTGTTCTCTGTGAACTGTTCTAGCCCTGAGGGAAAAGGAAGTCCTTGTCCCAGAGAGAATATCTGACATACAAGGTCTGAACGTGGTCAAAGAGAGGGCAGGCCTGGGCCACCATGGACAAACAGTCCCAACACAGAGCCTGGTAAGCATAGCGTGGGAGGATGCGGATACAGTCATGCATGTGGGTGACAGAGACATACTCAAATGGGGATGGAGTTCATTATTATCTTGTCATCTTAGAAGAGGGAAGACACATCCTTCCCCCTAAACCTCTTCTGCACCCTGCTCCCATGAACATTTGGAACATGGGTGATAGCCAATCCCAGCAAGGAGTGTGAAGGAATCAGAGACTCACTCCTGCCTTTTATTTGGAGGATGGAAGGCAAGACACCAGTCTTTCCTCCAGGCCTCCATCTTTTCCTCGGCACTCAGGGTGTGTTGAGGAGTCAGGTGTCTAAAGGTTTACAGGACTCTCAGGTTGCTGGTCCAAGCGCTTAAGGGAAAACTCAGGGAACCCTGTCTTCCCTGGGGAAAGGCAATGTCAGGTTGGGGGTCTACCTCCTTTCTTGGGAAGAGCAGTGAGGGAAGCAGCAAGCTGTCAGTCTGAGCAAGGTGGGGGCACAGTCCCCAAAGGCACATGGGGACAAGAAAGGTCTTAGGAAGTAGCAGGAACCTTGATGTCCCAAGGGCTTGTCAGCTGATGAGTTGAGTTCCTCTGACGCTAAGTTCAGTCCCACCTCATTCTGAGGGCCCTGCCCTGCTCATGGTTCAGAAGGCAGGGCAAGTGGAAACAGCCCTGGGCTGAGAAACAGAAGCCCTGCCTCTCACAAGCCCTGTAACACTGGACCAAGCTCAGTCTCAGCTTCAGCATCCGCTAAGTAAAATGGGGAAACGTCCCCAACCCTGGTCCCTGCCACAATCAGAGAGTCAAGGAGAAATGAGCACACCAGTATAAAACTGCTCATCTAAGCTCCTGAGATTTAATCAAAGGGCCCAACTCTGCTTGGAGACAGAGGCTTAGCAACTAGGACTGAAGGGACTGCAGGGGAAACTCCCCAGCCCCCTCCCAGGACCTGGGTCCTTAAACCTCCTGGAAGGGTGGGCTGAAACCAAAAGTATGGGGAAGGGGGATCACATTAAGGCAGCCTTGGACCCCCCCAGATCTTTGTACCTGGGGTTGATCTCGTTCTTCACAAGCGTGAAATAATTGTGCATCTTGTGCCAGAGAGTGGGCTTGGGCAGGCTGCCGTTGGCGTGGATAGTATGAATCTTTGCCATTTCTAAGGCGATTAACCTACAGCAGGGAACAGGAAGAGTAGAGCATCAGTGCTGGGACATGCCCTCCCCACTCATCCCCTCCTGGCCCACCACGGCACTAGCCAGAGGGCCAAGGATGGGATCATTGCAAGTCCCTTAGGAGCACAGGTCCCACAGAAGGAAGGTCTCGGCAGAAGGAAGGAAAATAAATTAAGACCGCAGCTTGGTAGCAGCTCCCTTTCCAGTGTCAGGCTGGGGCTGCCTCAGGGAGCAGAAGGGTAGAGCAGTGGGCTGTTGGTCACAGGTCAGTGGCCTTGCCTTACCCCAGTGTACCCACGGCTACCCCTGAGAACAGAGGGGCACTTGGGGGGTGGGGGTGGGGCAGCTTCTCCTCCCCCTGGACTCTGACCCATCCTCTCAGGGTACGTGAACATAGATCACTTTGCACCAAGAGATCGGGGGTGGTGATGCCAGGCAGGGAAGAAATGCCTGCCTCTTATCAGCCTGGCCAAGGTGGGGAGGAAAACAGACTGGCTCAGGGCAGCCCCTTCCTCGGCTATGGGGAGTTAATGCTGGCGGCTGAGTGCCAAGGACGCAAAACAAACCAGCGTTCTATTTTCAAGTTCTCCTGTGGACATTATCCAAGGTCTCAGGAGAGGAGTGGGTGGTAGGGAAGGTTGCTGGGAGAAGGTGGGGGTGAGTGGAAGGCTGACCAGTCAGAGAAGGAGGGCCTTGATAAGGACCCCATCGCCAGAGGCCCTGTGTCCCATCTGGGCCCTCCCAGTCCCCTGCCAGTCCTCCCTTCTGCAGCCCCACCCCCCAACCGTCTGCTAAGCCTCCAACAGTCAGCTTCCTTCCAACATACAGCCTCTGCCTGTTGCTCGAAAAACAATCACTGGGAAAGACAACAAAGGCATTGGCTGTTTGAAACCTTGTTACCAAGCTGTTTCATGGACATCCTCTCTCTTGCCAGGCTCTGGAAAGAGACAGGCTATATCCTACTGGGATAACAGAGCAGTTTTGGGGTTCCTCTGGAAGTCCCCAAGGCCCCCACCTCCTAAAGGGTAGAGGAGACAAGGGGCGGGGCAGCAACCACGTGGGTGAGAGAGGAAGGCTGTGCTTTCTTTCAGAGGCCAGAGCCCTGGGGCAGAAGAAGGGAACCCACCAGGGTTTGGGCAAGGCAGGGAAACAGACCTGAGACTCAGGCCTTCCCTTCCCAAAGGAAGATTCGGAACAGAGCATGAACAGAGCGTTTTCTTGAATATCAATAGGGCTGTTGTCTGGAATAGCAATGAAAGTAACCTCAACACTCAGCATTTTCATGCTGCAAAGCCTCAGCAAGCCGAGGCTGGGGGTGGGGTTCAAGGGAACATGTAGAGGGGTGGCTCCTGGAGGCCTTCCCCGAAGACATCCACCTTCACCCAGAGAAATGATGGTCTATCCTGGGAAAATCATCAAGGAAGGGCCTACCTCCTACACCTATCCCAATTTCTGGCTCTCCCCCAGATGCCATATTCTTCTTCTTAGGGAATCTAAATCTAGCTTCAATCTTCTTGACAATGGTAATTGTTTTCATGAGAGGATGAGTGACAGCCTCGGATACATAGAGGCGGAGGGATCCTGGGAGTGGTGAGACCTGCCGATATCCGAGCTTATTTGCCCAGACTGAGGGAGCGCTGGGAGGAGTGCAGTGGCAGAAGTCAGGACAGGGTCCCCTGTACCCTGCTGTGGCTTCACATTTCTAGTCTGGGTACTTTTGGACCTGTTCAGCTAGAACCTGCAAACACCCTTGCATAGGTTTGTATGCCTCACACCCTCAAGATACACACATACACACAGCTACAATACATAACTGAAATATGCCACCCGACCAGCAGCTTAGGAGCATGAGGGTGGAGGGGCTCTCAGATCCTCTTCTTCTGAGTCCCTGCAAGGCATACACAAACAGAGCCACATGCACTTGGGGTTACGTGGGTGGCAGGTGATGAAGCAAAGAAGCTTCTTGCTCTACCCACAGGTGTACTTGTTTCCCCTCAGTAAGTGAGGCCTCCTTCCCTTGGATTAGCCTGGGCAGACGCCAAGGCTCCTAGGCAGGCCCCTGTGCCCCTGTCCCAGTGGCAGGAGTAAACTCCAGCCTGCCTTGGGCCTCACTCAAGTCAGTGCCCTCCATGTGGGTCGTGACATTGGAGGGAGGAAGGAGGACACTGCTTGCCACCCTTGTTCTGGCACAGAGGAGAGGGAGATACTAGGGATCCTTCTTTGGTCCTCCCCCTTTCTAGGCTCTAGGGCATCCCCAAGGCTTGAAGGAAAAGTCCAGTTCCTGGGCCCACCACATCCAAGCATTTACTGGGAGGGGTTCCCCAGGAGCCACAGGTTGTTGTGAGCCTTTGAAAGGAGGCCTTGACAGTTCCCCAAACCTGGGTTCCCACCTCTTTAGGGAGCCCGGAAGGAGCTCAGACTGGCAGGAGAGGTAGCATCTCCCTGGGCTGGTAAACCATGCTCACCCTGGATAGGGCCCATTTTCCTTGACAAACTGAGACAGAGGTAGAACGCCCTGAGTGCCCTGGGGATCTGGCTCAGATTTAGTTTCTAAGGCTCTGAGATGTTTCCAGGTCAGACTTGGAGTGGGCAGAGGTTTGAGGTACGTTACCAGGAAGCAGACCTCTGCTGCATTTAGGGAACCAGGTCCTCTGGTCCCATCCTCATGACAATTTTTCCTTTCCTCCCCCAGAACCCATCCTTCTAGCAGACACCGCTTAAAATCCATGGAAAGCTATAGCCGTTCTCTGCCGAGCAATGCATATAAACATGCATTTTTTATGTAATTTCAGGGAACTCACAGATCTTACAAGTCTCCACTACGGACCCCACATGCCAAAGATTTCCAAGCCCAAGGCCTGAAGAATAGTAGAGACAGAGGCCCTGGCACCCTCCTCACCTGAAAAGCCGGGGCTCACGGATGTGCTCAGGCCCCAGAGCCACACCCTGCATGTACTCATAGCACAGCCCGTTCTGGAAGGTGCAGTAGAGTTTGGGGGCACAGCCATGTGCTCGCAGCAGCTGGAAGTTTCTGACTTCATTCTCCCGGTCCACCAGCAGCTCCGTCCGCTCCCCATAGACCCGGACCAGCACACAGTCCTGCATGTCCTCCTCCACGTAGCAGGCCACCAGCTTGTTGGTGATGCCATCCGTGAAGCGCTGGCATGGGGAGAGGGCAGTGCGTGGGTGGGGGTGGGACAGGGTCCCTCTGGTCTCTCCCCAAGGCTCTGTAGCTCCTGCAGGAGGTGCTCATTTGAATGCTGAGCACAACCACCCCAAGCCCCCAGTGCTTTAGCCAAGTCACTCATGCTCCACTCTGTCCCCAACCTTTGGGGTCTCCAGTCTCTATAGAGTTCAAGAAAAAAAAAATGTAGCTTGGGTTCAGCTTCCACACACTCCTGGGTCTGCCTCTAGTGAATGGGATTTGGCAGTGGAAAAATTTCCACACTACTTGGGAGGCAAAGGCCCCCTCCCGCTCCTTACCCTCCATCCCAGCACCAAAAGAAACCCCATGGACCAGAATGTGGCAGGGGAGGGCTGGGAGTTGTCCAGAACAGAACATCCTGACCAGCTGCCTCTCACCTTGTGCCAGGCAGTGGGGTCTGCTCTACCTCGTGCCCCATCCAGTGGCAGAGGTACAAGGAGGGCACTAAGGTTGGCACCCATCCCAGGACTTTAGTGGTCAGAGGTCCTGACCGGAAAAGGCAGGAGACAACTGAGCTGTGAGCAAGGTTCTCTGGACAGCAGGGTGATAAGGAGAAAGGAATCATGGATTTATGGGGCACAATGGGACAGAGCTGGGAGGGCCTTAGAGGTCATCTGAACCAATTCTAGGTAGGGAAACTGAGGCAGGAGAGGGGAGGGCAGATGGCATGTTATGTCAGTGCTGGAATTAACCTCAGGCCTGCTTGATGCTTTGCCAGTCTTACACCAAACTGGACCTTTTATTTTGAAAATGCTACTCCCTCCCCAGGGCTGGGGGGGGTCTGTCAGCCTCCACACTTCGTTTAGAACCTCTCCACAACTTTGCCCCCACCCCACCCCAGAATGCCCACTGCATGGAGCCGCTGTGAGAGTGGGTTCAGTGGATGGCTCTGTCCACAGATGTGTCCCGGGACCTGTGGCCAGCTGGCGCTGGGGAAGATGGCCTGTGTTGGGGGGTGCTGGGCCTGAGCCTGCAGCTATGGTGAGGGGCTGGGTGCTAGCTGGAATTCCACAGGGTGGCTCCAGGGACTCATAGAGGCAGCTCAGAGCCTGTAGGATTTGCCCCCACCATGGGGTGGGGCAGAAATGTATGCGTGCGTTGGGGGGGGTCTCTTAAAAGTTCACGCCTCCTCAGGTTTCAGAGCTGGCTGTATACGCGCTTCTGGGCAGCAAGGGGCACCAGCACCCAGCGCCAGGGGGTGCGGCTCGCAAACGACATTGGGCGGGTGGCCACCCAGCGTGCCCAAGAGCCCCACGAGGAGGGGGGCGTGTGCAGGGCCGAGGGAGGTGTAAGCCTAGTTTTGCTTAGGGACGAAACAGATCCATACACAAACCACGTTCCAAACCTTTCTTGCGCAGCAGCCGTGCACCCCTGGGACCGACACCCCGGAAGGATGGGAGGACTGGGTCCCCGCATCCTCGTGGCAGCCCCGGCAGGGCCCCATCCTCGGCCCCGAGCCCACTCCACTACCTTGGTCCGAACTTGCTCAGGCTTCCAATGCGGCCGCAGCTCCTGGATGAGGCGCAGGGCCCCGGGAAGGATGTCGTCCGGGTCCACGGAAATGCCGAAGTACGCGACGGCGGCGGCCCTCGGGGGGCCCGGCGGCTCCCGGCCGCCGGCGCTGGCCGCCGCCTTCTCCTCCATGCCCCATGAGCACTGCGGGCAAGGCGTGTGCCTCCTCAGGTGAAAGGACGCGCGCGGCGGAGGGGCCGAAGGGGGCACAGCCATTCCCAGCAGCCCCACCCCCTCGGAGCCGCGGCCGACGCTAGCCCCGGCGGGGGGGCCCGGCGAGGGAGTGGGAGGGGTAGAGGAGGGGCCAGGGGAAGTCCATGACTCAGGCGCGAGCTGCCCGCTTCGATCGCCCGCTCGCGGCCCGCCGCCCACCGCCGACCCCGGAGCGCCGCGGCCCGCCGCGATTGTGACATCACGGGCGGCGGCCCGCGGGAACGCCCCCGGCCCGCCCCTGCCCCGGCCCGCGGGCCGCTGGGGAGCGCAGCCAGCCAACGCCGGCAGCTGCGGCCGCCGCTACCTGGAGCGCGGGGTGGGGGCGGGGGCGACGCCCCCTAGGGGGCCCCGGCGCCCGGTGACGCCGGGGGTGGGGCCTCCGCTGGCTCCGCCCCGCCCGGGTCCCCGCCGAGGCTCGCTTCCCGGCCTCCGACGCAGGGAGACTCCTGCTCTCTCCCGGTAGCCTGGGGGAGGAGGCTGGGGAGGGCTCGTTCTGCGCCCCCACCTCATCCTGGAATGGAGAGATCCGCTGCTCCCGCGACGTCAGCTTGGGCTCGCCCCTCTGTGCCCCTGCTCCCTGCCCCCACCCTGTCCCCGGACCCCAGGAAATGACTCTGCAGGGGCGACCCCTGCTGCATCTCAAAGGTGCTTCCCTGCAGAGAGCCCCCTCAGGCAACCTCCCATCCCCAACAGAAACACACTCCGTGGAGAGGGGACATTGGGTGATGGCGTTGGGATGTGTGCCAGTCCAGCAGACTGTGCTGTCCCCTGGCAGGCCACTGAGCAGCCAGGACGTTGGAGTGTTTGGGCACATCCTGGGCAGGAGTTGGGGCAAGACTGAGTTAAAGCCTCCCTCCCATCCTGAGCGTGTGAATGGGGCTGGGTAGTTAGGCCAGTGGGTATCCCTGAGCCCAGTGCTTTGCTGGGCATTCGGGGTGTGAAGTGGACAGACCCTGCCCACGTCCCGGGAGGAGAACTAAAGGCCTGGCGCAGCTACAAGGCCAAAGCAAGGCGTGGTGTTGGCTGGGGGTGGGAAGGAAGGGGAAGGGGTGACAAGGTGTCTGGGGAAGGGTTGCTGTGGGGAGGAGCCTGGAGAGAGGCCAGGCCGGCTCCAAGTCCCTCTACTAGCCAGACTCTCCTTTGGTCATTCTCTGCCACCTCCTGAGCAGGGCTCTGTTGGCTGCCGGCCCTATTTGCTATAGTGAGGCCTCAGGGATCTCACTAGTCACCATCCCTCACTGCCCCACCCAGAAAAGCACCTTCAGAGAAGGGGCCCTTTGCTATTTCCCCAGTTACCTCTTTGGTCTATCCCGGCACCTCTCAGCCACAAGGCTCCTATGCTTACTGCTGTCCAGAATCCAGCTCTGCCTAACACAACTTCTGCAATGATAGAAATGTTCTATATCTGTGCTGTCCAGTGCAGTGACCAGTAGCCGCATTGATTTTATTCGATTTTAATTATTTTTAATTTTAGTGTAAATAGCCACATGCGACTGCCATATTGGACAGTGAAGGAGATATGGGGTCGTGCCTGCCTTCTGAAGGTCATGGAGCCCCGGGATGGAGCTAGAAAACACCCTGGCCTCCAACACTTCCTTTGCAGTGAGAAAGCACAGCTACACAGGGCAAGAGAACATGGAGAATCAGTGGGAGTCCAGGGTCCTGACGCCCAGGGGTCGTTGGCTCTGCACAGGGACTCTTGCAGGGACTCTAGAGGTACTGAGGGCCTGGTTGGGCCATTCAGTGCCTCACGATTTTCTGTCAAAAGAGAGGTGAGCAACTGTGGTGAAGAGAGATGCCTTCCGTGGCTCCAGGTGGTTGCTGATTTCTCATTTCCCGAGTTACACATGCCCCCAGACAGCCCAGTAATAAGGGTGAGAAAAGAGACTTCAGCCTGAGGAGTCTGGGTGGATGGGATGGAGGATAGTAGTGTGTGTGTGCGCCTGTGTGCTTGTGCACGTGGCCCTGAACCAGGGTGTGTGAAGCACTGTACTTGTGACAGTACCCACTGCTTGTGATAAAGTGGAAAGCCCCCAGGACCCGGTTCAGACGGACTGGGTTCCAGTCTTGATTCTTCACTATCTTTCAGTATTCTTTACAACTTGATTCTTTTTTTTTTTTTTTTTTTTTTTAGGCAGAGTCTTGCGCTGTCACCAGGCACCAGGCTGGAGTGCAGTGGCGCGATCTTGGCTCACTGCAACCTCTGCCTCCCAGGTTCAAGCAATTCTCCTGCCTCAGCCTCCAAAGTAGCTGGGACTACAGGCACACGCCACCACGCCCAGCTAATTTTTGTATTTTTATTAGAGACGGGGTTTCACCATGTTGGCCAGGATGGTCTCCATCTCTTGACCTTGTAATCCGCCTGCCTCGGCCTCCCAAAGTGCTGGGATTACAGGCGTGAGCCACCACGCCCAGCCACTACTTGATTCTTGACTGAGTAATCTTGGGCAAGGCCTTCCATTCTCTGGGCCTCAGTTTCCCCACCTGTAAAGTGGAAGTATTGCCCGGATCTCTGGTGTTCTATGGTTTTAGGTGGTAGTGCCTTAGACTGCCTGTGTAAATGGCTACATGGGGCAGGGGGAGGGGCAGCAAGGAGAGTGGAGGGGAGTTTTGCAGGGACAAGAGGTAGGGCTGACTAGCTCCGGAGAGCAGAGTCTGAACTCAGAGCTGGCTTCTGTGAGCTGGGAGAACTTTCTGACCTACGGTCTACTGCCACAGCAGTAGCCTTGGTCCCTGAGGGACTAAAGGGGGCTTGGTGCTGGCTCTCTTCAGGCTTCCCACCCGAGGTTGTGTAAACAGCTCCACCTGAGTCCTGTTGATGGCCGATGGATGGCATCATCCCTGCACACAGGAACCTGTGGACAGCGCGAATGTGTACCTCGTCCGTGTCACTTTTCTGTCCGTAAGTGATCACGCAGCCCCTCCCTCCATCCTAAACCCTAGTGAACCCAGATGCAACAGGCTGTGAACATGAAGTCTTTATTCTGTTTGTCTTCAAAGCAGGGAAGGGCTGGTGCAGGGGTCAGGGCACGCCTCCAGCAGGAGCTCCATACCGGGTGCCTCCAGGTGACAGCATAAGCCCAGGCAGAGGGGCATCCCAGAGAGTGTTCCAGCTCTGGGCCGGGGCTGAAGGCAGGGCCTGCCTGGGCAGCAGAGGGCCTCAGCGGGCCAAGGCGAAGCCAATGCGATTATTACGACGATCAAACTCTGTGTAGAACTTTCGGATAAAGGTGGCGCCCAGGGCCCAGGTGGGTCCAGTGGGTGGTGGGATATCCATGGCGTGGATGGCCAGTGTGCACAGCTTTTTACTACTGTAGGATTCCTGCAGGAAGGAGGAGAGTTTTTCCTTACCCAGCACCTGAACATTCTCCTGTCACCTTGCCTGACCCCAGCAGCTGTCTTCAGTCACATCGCCCCTTCTCGCCCCCTCTCCCCGAGCCACACGGAGCCTCCCTCACTTCTTGGCCGTTTTGCTCCATCGTGGACTGTACCACTCCTGCATTTAGGTCCTTTGCTAGATGCCAGGCAAACAATGCATCAGGCACCATACTTCCTATAGGAGGCCACAGTTCGCCTTAGCTTCTGAACCTAGACAAGCTCTTCAACTTCTCTAAGCCTATTGATGACGAAAAGAGGATCTGAATGTAGGAGCCTAAGATTACCGGGAGCATTTGATGAGAAAATGGAGATGAGGGAACAGGCCCAGTGATTCCCAAACATGGCCACACATTGGAATCACCCGGGGAGACCAAGCCCCAGGTACCACTCCTAGAGGTTCTGATTTAATAGGTAGGGGATGTGGCCCCGGTACCAGGTTTTTTCAGAGCTCTCCAGGTGACATGCACAGCCAAGTTTGCGAACTATGGTTCTAACATGATCCGAGCGTTGTAATCTTTCCTCCTTTGGGGGTCTCTGTCCAGCCTTCCTCCCTGCCACTGAGGGGGCCCTCTCGAACCTCACCTGAAATACATAGTCCGCGCTGGTGAGCGTGTATTCTTTGCCTCCCAGGTGGAAAGAGATGTCGGGGAGTGTAGGGCCCTCGTTACACTTCACGACATACTGTGGTGGGGGGCAAAGGGAGCCTTCTTGAGTGCGGAAGGCATCTCAGCAGACAAGGGGTCCTGTACTGGCGGCCTGGACTCTCTGCTGGAGAGGGCTGGGCACAGTGCCCCTCTCCATGGGTGACGGGCCACACGTGTGGAGAGTGTGAGGCGAACAAGCGAAGGCCTGAGATGGCCTCATTTGGGACCTCATGCTGCCTGGGGGATTTGTGAGCGAAGACCAGGTGGCACTCCCCCCACCCGCAGCACCTTCCCTCTTTGGCTTCTTACATCAAACAGCCTCTTCTTGGCCCCCAAGGCCTCCATGAGCTTCTCTATGGAGCTGGTAGAGCCTGAGATGTAGGATGCACCGGTGTCCACCAGTGCCAGGCAGCCGTCCTCACAGAGCAAGGTGGATGACCCCACAGACACCCTGGGGGAGGCCACAGTCGGTCAGACACACAGAAGGCCGATGGGGCACCTCCAGGCTGCATGTCCTTCCTGAGTGCGGGTGGATGGGTGGAGACCGCGCTGGTGGCCCATTGAGGCAGTGAGTGGAGGGGGGAAGGTACTGTCACCCTCCACTGCTTCCCAGGTCCCTCCCTTCTCTGTTCCCCAGGCTGGACAGAGCAGGCAGAGAGCAAATGGTGGCTGTGCTTAAGAAGTGGCTGCATTGGAAAGAGGGCAGGTTGCCCCTTCCCCACCCTCCCCAACCCCAGTGACAACAGCAATTTTTGGAGCCTGGGGAGTGTTGAGGATTTCTGACCCCTTCATTGGAATCTGCCAGAGGCCAGTCCTGATGAGGTTGATATAGTGGAAATTCCCTTCATAATGCTGTGGGTCGCTGCCTCCCAGCACAATCTGTCCTCCCAGCGATTGGGAATTCCTAAAGGAAAGATCAGAAGCTCTTGGAAACCCATAACCTTCAGGACCCAGGGACTCAGGCAATCGAGGAAAGTTGGGCAAGGGTGCAGGGCAGAACAGAAGGCTCTAGGGCAGTGGCATGTGGGACAGCCAGCCAGCTCGGACTGCTGCTGGGGAGCACGCAGGCCCTACTGCTTCCCTGCCTTTCTTGTACCTCTCCAAACCCAACCAGAGGGTGTTCCAGGGTAGTCCAGCTGTGCCCCAAAAAGCGTCCCCAGAGAGGTCACAGAAAAGGAGCAGGTCCAAGGACAGCGAGTGGATTGAGAAAGACACAAATGGACGCCCCTCACTTGGGGTTGGGTTGCTGCTGATTGAGCAGTGCTTGGGAGGGGATCCTGGGGTGGCTGTTGGGTGTGGGGTGGGTGGGGGGTATGGAGAGAGCTGGAGGAGGGACAGAGAACTTCGGGATCTAGCGGAGGCTGGGCTTGCTGATGCGAGTTGTGGGCCGGTGGTATGTGTGATTCTAGGTCAGGTGCTCAGGGAATACTGGAAGGTCACAGCCATGTGGGAGTCCTTTCTCCTTACTCGGAATCTCTGCAGAGAAAGAGAGACAGCAGAAAGGAAGCTTCATTTTACGCAAGCCTCATCAGCCCTGCTGTCTGGCAGGGTGGGTGTTAGGTACTCTTTTCGCTCTTCAGGCAATGGAGTCACCAAGAGGTGAAGTCTCCTGCCTGAAGTTACCGAGGCCGTGAGTGAACAAGTGTGGCACTGGAGCCAGGCTCCTGGTGCCCAGTCTGGAGCTGATTCCCCTCGCCTTCCTTTCCTCCACGTTGCACTTGGCTCAGGGACTACCGTAGGCCTATTCTCCAGGGCATACATGTGTGTGTGACGTGTTTTTCCAGAATTCATACTAGAATTCACACATGCACAATGTGTGCATGGGTGTGTAGGTGTCCATATGTTATTTTGTGCAACTGCAGACTGCTTGTGTTTCTACAAATTCGGAATGGATGCGTATGTGCCAGCACAAATTCCCTCCTGCTCCTCTACCAACACTTCAGGATCGCTCCAGATGTTCCCTCCTTCCCACCCCAAGTTAAAGGAAGAGGCCGGCCCTCTCCTCCGAAAGCCTGGCTTCTTCCTGTCTGCTGGATCCTCCTCTCCTCCATGGCCTCCAAGTTCCGATGCCCCCACTTAGCGTCTCCTCTTTCCACATTTTTAATCTCTTTCTTTCCATTGGCTTCTTCCTCCACCTCCGGGCATCACTCGAGCATCCTCTAGCATTTTAAAACACCCACCCTTCCTCTACTGCTCTGGATCCCACCCCACACACCACCCCCATTCCCTTCCCAGTTGAATTTCCCAGGGCAGCCTGCATCTCATGACCTCCACTTCCTGACACCCACGTCTGCCTCTTAACTGCTTGTCATCTGGCCTTGTCCCCACCTCCTCTAAAACGCTCTTCTGAAGACCACCCCTGACTGCAGAGCCACCACTTGGCTTTTTCTCAAGGCCTCCCTTTCTATCACCAAATCAGAGACTCCTCTCCATTCACTCTGAGATGTCCCTGGACTCCGACCCTCTCCCCTATTCTTTTTTTTTTCTTTTTTGAGATGGAGTCTCACTCCGTTGCCCAGGCTGCAGCACAGTGGTGTGATCTCGGCTCACTGCAACCTCCGCCTCCCCTCAAGCTATTCTCCTGCCTCAGCCTCCTGAGTAGCTGGGACTACAGATGTATGCGATCACACTTGGCTAATTTTTGTATTTTCAATAGAGACGGGGCTTCACCATATTGGCCAGACTGGTCTCAAACTCCTGACCTTGTGACCCGCCCACCTCGGCCTCCCAAAGTGCTGGGATTACAGGAGTGAGCCTCTGAGCCTGACCTCCTCTTCTCTATTCTTTTTGCCACTGGTCTTGTGTTCTCACCCTTGTGATTTTTTTTTTTTTTTTTTGAGACTGGAACTCACTCTGTTGCCTTAGCTGGAGTGCAGTGGCACAATCACTGCTCACTGCAGCCTTAACTCATGGGCTCAAGAGATCCTCTTGCCTTGGCCCCCCCCAAAGTGCTGGGATTCAGTCGTGAGCCACTGCTCCCAGCCCCTCTTATCTCCAACCCATGCCATCTTCCTAAGCCCAGCAGTTTGGAGTAAAGCCCAACCCTCTGCAAGGGCTGACAATAGCTTCCCCCAGGCTGGCTGAGCTGCATATAAGCTCAGCCTAGAACTGAAAAGCGTCCGTGGTTTTCAGCACCACCCTCGCTGCCTGCCTGTGACACTCATTACGCTGGAATATGTCTTGTCTTCCCTGTTAGCCTGTAAGCGCTATGTGGGTAGAGGAGTACGGATTCTGCCTTGATCAGTATGTTCACTGCTGTACCCCCAGAGCCCACCACAGTGCTTGGCACACAGCATTTACTGAACTGATGTGTGAGCAAACAAACAAATGAGGGATCTAATGGATGACCGAAGTTGGCTGTCTCTGTGTGGGAGGAGCCACGGCCCTCACAGGCAGCGCTCCAGGTCACAGAAACACACCTTATTTTCCATCACCCCCACCTGGCATCTCCTCTTGCTCCAGAGTGGCACTGTCTATTAGAATGTCCTGCCATGCTGGGAATGTTCTCTGTCCTCACTGTCCAATTCGTAGTTACTAGCCACCACGGCTGCCGAGCATTTGACATGTGGCTAGGGCAACTAAGAGCCACCTGTTGAATGCTTAATTCATGCTTAACTGTACCTAATTAATTTAAATTTCAGTCGTGGCTTCTATATTTGCGAATGCAGCTCTAGATACAGATTAGCTGTCACCTACTTGCAAACAATTCTGGCCCAGACTCTCTTTCCACTCCCCAGCTCTTCTCCCCTCCCCTCCCCTCCCCCACCTTAGCCCCTGGTGTCCCTGGAGTCCCTGGGGTCCTGGTCCCCACCTGTTGTAGTAGAAAGAGAAGACGTCCTCTTTTAGCACCCCTTGGGAGATGATGTTGTCGAAGAGAGGGGTGACCCTGCCAATGGCCTGTTCAATGAAGCCCATGCCCACAACCCCATCGAACTCAGCCAGCATGAAGGGTAAGGCGGGCATCTCCGTGACCTCTCCAAATGTCTGCGTCACCATGATTCCACCCACCTGTGGGAGGAAGGACCAGAGGAGACCAAGCCCACTGCCCACTCCTTGGCCGGAGTCTGGTCTGGGCTTCTACACTAGGGATCCCAGGGGCACACATGCTCCAGGGTACAGAAATCAAGGTAAGAGTATTTCCTAGACCCTGCACGCACACACTCTGTGCCAATACACATCTCTGCTGTGGAGCCCAGAGAGAGCTGGAGTTGACCAGGGATTGGACAGCAGAGGTTGAGAGGGTGGTCCTGCCAAACAGCAAAAGAAAAGCTGCCTAAGCTCCCCTCCCGCTCCGCAGTGGTCTGGCTTTCATGCCCGGCCCGACTGGGTCTTGGCCTTCTCCCTTATCTTGGGCGAAGAGTTTCTCCAGCACAACCAAGCTTGCCCTTTTTCCTCCTTTATACCTGAGTTCACAGAAAAAGGGAGGGAGGCAGGAATCACCCGGATTTCCTCTCAGGTTCCATGTGTACCCCCCCGCAAGCGATGGAACAAGGGCTGAGAAACTCCAGAATGAAGAAAGGGTCAGACATGGGCCAAATGAAAAAGAAAAGCAGGCCTTGACCCAATTCCCAAGGTCAACCTCAATCGTGACCTTAAAACCTATGCCTGACCCCAAAACTCACCCTGCCCCTGCCCCTGGATTTCAGTGTAAGGTGTAGCTAAGAGCCCAGTCAGAGCTGGTGAACTTGGACAAGTGACTTGACTACAGCCGTGGGGCTCAGGACGAGCCCTGCGTTAGATAAAGTTAAGTCAGGTGCAAAAGCCTCCGTAAGTCACCCAACGGTGAGCCCGTAGCCCAGGCTTGCTCCCCCATAGGTACTGCTATTTTGCAGCTCCAGTCAGGTGCGGCAGAGCAGGGTGTTCCTCAGCTCCCCAAGCTTCAGGTGGGCCGCAGTGCACCTCCCCCCAGGTGTGGGCCCTGGAGGGTCAGGAGAGGCCTGGGAACAGAAGGGGTGGGGGGCAGATGACCTAGGGTGGCCTCACTTACAGTGATGACGTCCTGGCTCAGAAAGCCACTGACCGTTCCTGTTGAATAGCGGAGGGTGAGTTCCGTCCCGTTGTGCTTATAGCTGGAGGAATCCGAAGCATCGAAGAGCTTGTGATACGCTGGCAGGGGAACACAGGCTCGGGTTTGTCCAACAGTGGCCCAGACAGGGGGACTCAGAGGCGGGGTGCATTGTGGGTATGGCTGGTGTGGCTTAGGACTTAGATTAGATGCAGGGATGAGTGGCCCTAGGGTCAGTGGGCTTGGACTACGTGCTTCATCAGTCAAGGACTGGCTTTCTTGGGCCACCCCTCATGTGCCCAAACCTCGAGAATTTTGTCCTAAATTGAAGGAATTTAAAGTAATCACTACACTGATAGCACCAGAGAAGATGCTGCCACAGAGTAAGTGCACAATAAGAGGTTGTTGATTAAGACTAGGGACGGAATCTGGGCGTGGTGGCTCAGGCCTGTAATCCCAGCACTTTGGGAGGCTGAGGTGGGTGGGTCACCTGAAGTCAGGAGTTCGAGACCAGCCTGGCTAACATGGTGAAACCCTGTCTCTACCAAAAATACCAAAAAATTAACTGGGTATAGTGGGAGGAGCCTGTAATCCCAACTACTCAGGAGGTCGAGGCAGGAGAATCGTTTGAACCCAGGAGATGGAGGTTGCAGTGAGCCGAGATCACACCGTTGCACTCCAGCCTGGGCAACAAG
>NW_022437530.1:22344-26437 GCF_009761245.1 Sapajus apella
AAAAAAAAAAAAAAAAGACTAGAGGTGGAAGAGTTCTGAGTTCCTGCGATGGGTTTGAGAATTCAGTCCTGTCTCAATTTCAGGAAGACTGGAGAGTGGCCTTCTGTGTGGCCAAGGGTCCTTGGAGCTTGCCTTTTTTTTTTCTTTTACCTTGGTGGTTATATCAGAAAAATGGGAGACATCTGCCTCTCTCCCCTAAGTGTCAGTGGGCACAGAGGCAGAGAGGAAGCCGCTCCCTTGGGGGTAACGGGGATGGAGCTGGGTGAGGGGCAGGATTGCTCATGCACAGCAGGGCAGGGGGACTGGGGAGAGGCACCGTGGGTCTTAGGTCTCACCACAGGCAGTGTAGAGACGGCTGCACTTGGAAGAGGGCACCCAAACATTGGACGAACCAGTGTCAAAGACAACTTTGAAGATCTGGGGTGGGGTGCCAATGCCAATCTCACCATAGTACTGGGTCTGTGGGGGTAAAAAGAGAGAAGGCTGGAGGGGCTCAGGGGAGCTTGGGTCTTGGGGCCTTGCCTGGCCCCACTCTTGGCTCTTGGGAGGAGATTTGGCCCAGGTGAGGTCCTATAGCCTCTCTGGGTTTCCATTTTCCTGCAGGAACTGTTAGGAGGCTTAGCATCATCCCTTGGCATCCCAGAAAGTGAGAGTCTCAGTAAGACAGGAGGGTGAAATAAAAACATTGAGAATGAAGCAGGAAGCAACCTTGACCCTTGAGGATCTGCTAGGGCAGGAAGCCCCCTGTGCTGGGCCAGGTCGCAGAAATCCCCACCTGGGCCACACACCCCTTCCCACCCACCTGTGACACCTGGGCTGAGGCCTGGGCTGAGTTCCAAACCTAACCCTGCCCCTGACTGGCTCCTGAGTGCCTTCCTGTCTTCTGTGCTCACGCCTTCCAGCTGGAAAATGGGATTTTTTTTTTTTTTGAGATGGAGTTTTGCTCTTGTTGCCCAGGCTGGAGTGCAATGGTGTAGTCTTGGCTCACTGCAACCTCCGCCTCCCGGGTTCAGGCGGTTCTCCTGCTTCAGCCTCCTGAATAGCTGGGATTACAGGCATGCACCTCCACACCCAGCTAATTTTGTGTTTTTAGTAGAGACAGGATTTCTCCATGTTGGTCAGGCTGGTCTCGAACTCCCAACCTCAGGTGATCCTCCTGCCTCTACCTTCCAAAGTGCTGGGATTACAGGTGCAAGCCACCGCACCCGGCTGAAAGTGGGAATTTTCTAGGGTGCTCACGTGCTCCTCAGTGCCTTAGTCAAACACAGCATGGAGAGAGTGGGACCTGTAGCAAAGAAAGCCCTGGGCCATGAGGGAAAGGAGGGAGAGAGGGAGCAAAGGGCTGGGCCAGGCACTCACATCCATGTAATTGGTGAGGATCACAGAGGAGGTGACGTTGACAAGGGCCATCCTCTCAGGTCCAAGCCTCGCCATGTCCACACCTCGTTCCTTCAGGCTTTCTCGGATTGAGGGCATTCTCTTGAGGGAGATCCTGGCCCAGGGTGGAGGAGGCACAAATAAAAAAGTGTGTACTTGCACCATGATGATAGGGTCCTCCAGGCCACACCCCTGCTTTAGTAACAGACGCCTCTAACGCCTCTAATGCAGCCACCTGGAAATCACTTCTGTCCATGAGGGCCTCTGGAGCATTTATGAGAGTTACCGCTTGTCAAGAGTCAATTTAGAAGAGTCGGCTGCCCTGGGATTAAATAACCCTGAAATGACTTCCTTCTGTTGTCTGATTTTGATTGGACAAGGTCATTTGTTATGGTCCGTTCATTCATTCATTCATTCCATAATCATCTGCTGAACAACTACTTTGTGCCTCACTGTGCTAGAAACTGGAGCTAGAACGATAACAATCTGACTGACTTTAAGGAACTCGAGCTGTCGGGAGGACAGACGGGAAACAGGCACAGACATTCCCTCTAAGGAGATGAAGGCCAGGGAATGCCCCTGTCAAAACTGGGGGCTGGCGAGGAGACAGTGCCCTAGGAGGCCGCTAGGTGGCAGCAGATGCCCACAGCCGCTGAGAGGTTTCCAGGACACCAGGGGACAGGCATCCAGCCAGGGCTGTGGTGGAGTGGACCCCCGAGCTGGGCTGGGCCTAGAGAGATGCCAGCATCTCCAGAGCACCATGCACCTCGTCCTTGGAGAGATGTGTCCCATCTCTTGGCTTCTTGTCCAGATGTTTTCCCATCACCTTTGAGAGGCAGAATGAAAGAGACCTGGGAACCCGACTCCACTGAGCTGCTACGGAATGAATGCACACCAACATTGTACACACACCCATGCAGACTGCATAGCAACTCTGCACACTAGCTGTCATCGTTTGATAGATGAGAAAATGAAGGCTCACAGGGATGAAGGTGACTCAGAAATGCTGGAGCAGGGATTCAGAGCATGTCTCGGTCCTATTTCCCATATAGGACCCCCTGAGTCCTGACATAAAGGCTGTTTGCCAAAACCCAGAGGAAGATGTCTCTAGCTGTTTGCCAGAAGGTCCCAGGATGGAAGCCAGAAGGTCCCAGTTAGCTCTGCAATAGGCTTTCCCACACACACGGAGATTCCCTCTTGCATCTCAGCGGCTGGTCCTCCTGTACTTACGCTGCCCTTTCCTTCCTACATCCTTCCTGTATCCCATGCATTCTACTTACCCCATTTTGCCCACGAACATGAATGCAACTCTTATGCCTAGCAGCATGGCATTGTAACAGAAATGATTTGTCATCTTCCTATCATAGTTTACTGTTGCCCACATATTTTCACAATCATCATTTTATTTGATCTCATGAGGTGGATGATTTTATTACTCCCACTTTACAGGTGGGAAAATGGAGGGTCAGAGATCTGACCCTAAAGAGGTTGCATTTCCCGCTATTTACTCCAAACAAACAGCCTATGCTTTGGACTTCTTTTTGCCATTTCCTTTCCAGAAAATTGTTTCCTTCTCCCCTTCCTTTTCCCCCCAGTTCTTTAATTCTTCAAGGCCTAACATGTACCCCCACCTCCAGGACGCTTGCCCCAAGGCCTCCAGCCCACACTGGCCTCACCTTTCCTTGGGCTTCTGCTCTGTGTTTCCTTGGGTCTCTCTACAGCCTGTGGAACTGGTACCATGCAGTGGTGAAGACAGCGGTTGCGGGGGGCATGCATGAATCCCCTTCCCACCTGCGTGATTCTGAGAAAGCTACCTAACCTCCCTGGGCCTCTAAGCCTCCATTAACTCCTTTCTAAAAATGGGCCTAATGGTAGTCCCTACCTCAGAGTCACTGTGCAGATGAAACCATGTGCCCACTGCTCAATAACTGAATTGTGAGTGTGTGTATGCACTCGTCCACCTTGAGAATGGAGCCCATCCATTCAGCTGCCCCAAGGATCTCGCATGATGTTCTGCACAGAGCAGGCAGCAGAATTCCTATACTTCTGTTTCAAAAGCTGGATTCCTTCTCCACCCCTTGCCCAATTCCATTCTGTTTCTCTTTTGGATGGCAACAGGGGAAGATGTTTTTACTTTCCTCTACCTTATCCTGGGGGTGGTGCTGCTTTGAAGCACCCATCCTCTTACCCCATGCTCACAACTCAGCAATTATTCTCTGAGAGCCGCAGGGCAAGGGAAAGCAGTTTTGGAAGCAAAAGGCCCAGTGTGTGTTGAGGCTCAGCCTCTTACATATCACCTCCCTGAGCCTCAGCATCCTCACCTGCAAAGTGGGAATGCTGAATTGTTGGGAACATGACTTGAGATGAGACATGTAAAAATATCCTGTGAAACCCTAAGCATTTTGGAGGCTTAGCAAGTATTTCCATGATTAAAATGTGCCTTCCTACTTTCAGTGCTGCTGGTCACATCTGCTGTCCCCAGATTGAAAACGCCGTTCCCTGTGAGCCCTTCTCTCAAACACTGCCTCTTCCCCTTCTTCAGTCTTTTTTGTTTGTTTGTTTCTTTTTTTTTTTTTTTTTTGAGACGGAGTTTCGCTCTTGTTACCCAGGCTGGAGTGCAATGGCGCGATCTCGGCTCACCGCAACCTCCGCCTCCTGGGTTCAGGCAATTCTCCTGCCTCAGCCTCCTGAGTAGCTGGGATTACAGGCACGCACT
>NW_022437530.1:26537-39955 GCF_009761245.1 Sapajus apella
CATCCTGGGTTCAGGCAATTCTCCTGCCTCAGCCTCCTGAGTAGCTGGGATTACAGGCACGCACCACCATGCCCAGCTAATTTTTTGTATTTTTAGTAGAGACGGGGTTTCACCATGTTGACCAGGATGGTCTCGATCTCTTGACCTCGTGATCCACCCGTCTCGGCCTCCCAAAGTGCTGGGATTACAGGCTTGAGCCACCGCGCCCGGCCTTCTTTTTGTTTTTTAGATAAGGTCTGGCTCTATCATCCAGGCTGGAGTGCAGTGGCTCAGTCTCTGCCCACTGCAGCCTCCACCTCCCACGTTGAGCCGATCCTTTCACTTCAGCCTCCCAAGTAGCTTGAACTACAGGTATGCACCACCACACCTAGCTAATTTTTGTATTTTTTGTAGCAACAAGGTTTCACTGTGTTGCCCAGGCTGGTCTTGAACTCATGAGCTCAAGCGATCCACCCACCTCAGCCTCTCAAGTGCTGAAAGTACAGGCATGAGCCACCGTGCCCAGCTTTCTTCTTCGGTCTTAACGAATTGCTTTTTCCCACAGGGCCTGGCTCCTAGTGGAGGCTAGGGTTTTCTCCTCCTAGCTGTGGGCTGCCTACAGCCCTGTGTTTGATATTTGTAAGAATCCACCCTGTAGTACTAACAGTAGCTGGGCTCTTAAAACGTGTCCGGCTTTCTATGCCTTATCTCATTAAATCCTCAAAGCAGGCACTGTTACTATCATCCCTGTTTAAAATGGTAAACTGAGACTTGGAGAGGTTAAATAACCTGCCCATGGTTCCAGACCTAGTTTGTTCTGCTAGTGAAGCAAAATTTAAATGAAGGCAGTCCAACTCTATAAGCTTTGCAGTTAGCCGCGATACCACGCTGCTGCCTCCCTGGTGGAGTTAGCTGTACTCATGCCCTTTTTTTTTTTTTTTTTTTTTGAGATGGAGTCTCACTCTGTTGCCCAGGCTGGAGTGCAGTGGTGTAATCTTGGCTCACTGCAACCTCCACCTCCCGGGCTCAATCAGTCCTCCTGCGTCGGCCTCTCGAGCAGCTGGGATTACAGGCACATGCCACCATGCCCGGCTAATTTTCGTATTTTCAGTAGAGAGGGGGTTTCCTCATGTTGACCTCAAGGGATCCTCAAGGGATCCTCCTGCCTCGGCCTCCCAAAGTGCTGGGATTACAGACATGAACCACCATGCCCGGCCACCCATGCCCTTCCTAATAGTCCTTAGTAGTCAGGCTGTGAGCTCCTCAAGAGCAAGGGGCATGTCCTAATCATTTCTGAGTTCTTTACAGCGCTTTGCATGGTGCTCTGGGCAGGAAGCAAAAGACACAGCTTCTAGACCTGACTAGTAGTGCCACTTATTTACTGGGCAAGTCTCTTGACCTCTCTGAACAGGTCCATGCCTCCCTATCCAGCTGACTTAAGGAGTCAATGACACCACATACGGAAAAGCCAGGGTGTTGGGAAGGTGGGAGCCCTGCACCCCTCCCACCCCTTCTCTGAGTGCATTCCCAATTACCGTTTAAAGGTGGTGGTGTCTGTCGGGAGGCCGAAGGTGCAGGAGCCCCAGAGCAGCAGCAGCAGTCCCCAGCGAGGCATTCCTCTCCATGCGTCCATGCTTTCCTCAATCTGGGGCTCTCTCTGAGATCCGCAGAGGCTCTGTGGCTCCCTTAGCCCTTCTCCTTTTATACATGCCATGCATGGGGTTACTGCAATTCTGCTCTGTCCTGATTTATTACCCCGGGGCAGATGGCAGGGCAGCCAGCAATAAATCTCACTATGGGACAGAGCTAGGTGGGTGAAGGGTACCCAGGTTTCCAGATGTGGAGCAGAGGAAGGGGAGCTGTGGGAAAGCACTCTTGTGCCCAGTGACGCCAGCAGCCCTCTATCTGGCATGGCCCTGTGACCCCTTAAGCAGACAAAAGCTGATGAGAAACAGCACTGTCAGGGCCAACATCAAAACTGGAACAAGCATAGAACCTAGGTTCCCAGCTCCCTAGCCCAGACCCAGCCCCTACACCCTAGAAGCTCCATCCTCTGTATTAACTTTGGCTTTGTCTGTATCTGGCTTCTCTCAGGCTACAGCCCAGTTTTTCCATCTAGAACATGGATGAATCTTCCTGAATGGTTTCTTGGTGGGAGAAGCAACAGCAGGTTTAATTGTAAGAGCGGAGGGGCTGGGTGCCGTGGTTCACGCCTGTGCCAGCACTTTGGGAGCTGAGGTGGTTGGATCACTTGAGGTCAGGTGGTCAAGACCAACCTGGTCAACATGGTGAAACCCTATCTCTACTAAAATACAAAAGTTAGCTAGGCGTGGTGGCAGGTGCCTGTAATCTCAGCTACTCGGGAGGCTGAGGCAAGAGAATTGTTTGAACCCAGGAGGCAAAGGTTGCAGTGAGCCAAGATCATGCTGTTGCAGTCCAGCCTGGACAAGAGTGAAACTCCATCTCAAAAAAAAAAAAAAAAAAAAAGAGTGGAGGGAGACTTAGCATGACTGACTCCATTTTGCCTCTGACCCCCAGGGGTAATGTCCTTTAGGTTAAAAGCTTCTGCTTAGCTCTGCACATAGATCAGCTAACTATAGGAGTTTAGCTTGCAGTTCAACTTTAAAAAAAAAACAGTTCTTTCCCCCAAACTAAACCCCAAGGAGATAAGGGAGAATACAGACAAATAACAATGTTATGCTAAAGATTTATAGGAACATTGTGACCTGACCTAGAAAAAAGAAGTTTTACAACCTCCTTGGACCCTCGCCGGCACCCAGGTGTCTGCGGTCATCGGGCACTTCTTGATCCCAACCTCTTCTTCTTCCCTCTCCCCTTAACATAAAAAAGAGCCTAAAGCTCATGCTGACTTCAGATGGTTCTTTATGATGCTGGTCCGCCATCTTCCTGGTTTTCTGGCTTTCTGAATAGGGTTGCTTTCTTCACCCCAACACCTTATCTCTCAGCTTACTGGCTGCTGTGTGGTGAGTGATGGGAGCTTAGACTTGGTTACATAATCCTCTGGAAGCAGGGAGCTGGGGGAAGAGGGGGTTGTCTATCCTCAGTTGACTTAGTAATGGTGGGAGAGAAGGGGGGTCCTTGGGGTTTCAGAAAGCTTCTGACAAAACAGAGGTAGAGCAGCCGCTCCTCCAACTTATTCTCCTCTTCTCGCTTGGCTCTCACTCCCTTTCAGGTCTTGGTTCTCTGCCTCCTTTCCGTTTCCCTGTAGCCTTACAAGCAGTCAAGGGCAGCTCCCCAAGCATACATCTGATCCCTTAATCCCAGGATGGGCGCTATTTATTCAGGCTAAGATGCCTATCCTGCCTTTTCCCTGATTTATTTATTTATTTTTATTTAAGTAATTTATTTTTTTAGACAGAGTCTCGATCTGTTGCCAGGTTGGAGTGCAGTGGTGCGATCTCTGCTCACTGCAAACTCCGCCTCCTGGGTTCAAGGTATTTTCCTGCCTCAGCCTCCCAAGTAGCTGGGACTGCAGGCGTGTGCCATCACATATGGCTAATTTTTGTATTTTTAGTAGAGACGAGGTTTTACTGTGTTGGCCAGGGTGGTCTCGATCTCTCGACCTCGTGATCTACCCGCCTCAGCCTCCTGAAGAGCTGGGATTACAGGCATGAGCCACTGCGCCCACCTTCCCTGATTATTTATTAGGGTCCACTTCAAATATCACCCCCTCCTTCACGAAGCAGGCCCTGACTCAGCCTGGAGTTGACTGCTTTCTGCTGTAGGCTTCCACAGCATGGTCACAAGCCCTTCTATGAGAGCGCCAACTTAGCTACTTTTGCAGCAGAGTTCTTTATGTATGTATGAATATGATTTTTGCCCACAGTGGTGCTTAGGATTGATTAAATGGATGAACTAGTGAACTACAATGGGCAGTGCAAAGAGCCCTGGGCTGGTGCTCAGGGACGTGGGTCCTAGTCTTCGTTCTACCATCAATTTGCTACGTGATGTTGGATCCCTCCCTTCCCCTCTTTGGACCTCAGTTCCCAAATCTGTACAGTGAAGCAGATGGCTGGATGGCCCCAAGGGTGCCTTCATGCTCTGCTACCGTAATATTCTAATGTTCTATGCCTCCAGGGTGCTGCTCTCGACACCAGCTGTGGGCAGTACAGGCAATGAGAGGAGCTCATCTCTGTGGCTGATGTGTTGGCTAATTAATGTGTTTTGACCTCAGAGATGAAAAGGCCCTTCCCAAATGATGGGCCCTAGTGGTGAATTCTCAGGTACTGTGGTTGGGAGTGGGGGAATTATTTGGGGACAGGGGAATGCCTTTTGATCCTTCACAGTAGGGATACCTTGTCAGATTAAATGAACATTTATGAAGCACCCCTAAAGTGCTCTCTTTCAATCCTCTTTCATTTACTAGCAAATATTCAGAGCCTTTATTATATGTGAGCACTCTGCTGGATGCTGGAGTTAAAAAGTTTGCAAAAATAACACAATTTCTGCTCTCGTTTATGGATCCCACAGTCTCGTGGAAGAGAAAGATTATCATCACACATAAATATCAAATAGCGCTGATGACTAGTGCCAGTCAGGGAACTCCAGAAAGCTTCCCCCCAAAAAAATTATAGTTGCATTGTGATCTGAAGGTTGCATTGGCAATGAATAGCTGAAGACTGAGAAATAGAGTCCCAGCAGGAACAGAACGTGCAAAGGCCCTGTGGCGAGAGGAAGCATGGTGTCAATAAAAACAAAAAAGCCAGAGAGATGAGAGAGAGTGGGGCGTGAGATGTGGCAAGACACAGGAGCAGAAAAGAGCTCACACTTACTGAATGCTTACTATGTGTCAGATACGTCTCTAGGTGTTTAATGCACTTAATTCTCACAATAGCCATATGAAGTAGTAGCATTATATCGCTATTTTACAGATGAGTACATTGAGGCACAAGAGGATTCAGGAGGTGAATTGCCGAAGGTTCCACTGGCAATGAGGGCCAAAGTCGGACTGTAAGTTTAGGCTGTGTGACTCAGAACCCAGTACACAGACGAGCTGAGTGTCACACCATAACGGTTCCTACATCCCACGTTAGGAAATTCTATGTCTACCCTAAGAGCCACGGGAAGTTGTTGATCCGATAAGAAGGGATTGATGTGGCCGGGCATGGTGGCTCACACTTGTGATCCCAGCACCTTGGGAGGCCAAGGCAGGCAGATCACGAGGTCAGGAGATTGAGACCATCCTGGCTAACACAGTGAAACCCCACTCCTACTAAAAAATTACAAAAAAATAGCCAGGCATGGTGGCATGCACCTGTAGTCCCAGCTACTGGGAAGGCGGAAGCAGGAGAATTGCTTGAACCTGGGAGGCAGAGGTTGCAGTGAACTGAGATTGTGCCACTGCACCCCAGCCTGGGCAACAGAGGCAGATTCTGTCTCAAAAAAAAAAAAAAAAAAAAAAGAAAGAAGGGAATGATGTAATTAGATGTGTTTTGGCTGCAGTGTGGATTAGCAAGGAGCTGGGATGGTCCAGAATAGTATGGCATATACCAGTGAGGAGGTCATGGTGCTAGAACTAGCTTGGACTAGAGTATGTGGGCGTGGTGAAGATGAAAAAGATCAGATGGATTTGAGAGAAATCTAGGAAATAGACTCTGTAGGATGTGGCATATAGAGGGTGGATGTAGACAGTGAGGAAGGGTACACAGAGTGAATGGAAGAGAACCAGGATTTCAGATGGGGAAGAGAGTTGGAGAGAACCATGAGTCTGAGGAACTGTTGAGTGTGGATTTCCTTTGAGACATCCCAGGGGTGGTATCAGATGGCGAAGCACAAATAAGCCTGGGTGAAAGATGGTGACTAATGCGACAGGTATGAATGAAATTAACCAGGGAGAAGGTGGGCAGCAGGAAAGCCCAGGACTCTGAGCTTTAATGGACAAGCAGCAGAGGAGAAATCTGCAGAGGAGACCCCAAAGGAGGGGCCAGAGAGGGAGGAGAAGAGCAGCAGGTGTCTCTGAAGTTGCAGGGGGAGAGACTGGTTAGGGAGAGATGGTGAGCGGCGGTGGGGGCTGCTGCGAGGTGAGGTGACACTTGGGTTAAAATGGAGACCTGCAGGGCACCGGTGCTGTCCATGGGAGCTGTTTTGGTGATTCAGAGGGGTGGGAGTCCACACAGGGATGGGTTGATGAATGATGGGAAGTGCCACAATGTGAATGTTTGTGTCCCCCAAAATTCATAGGTTGAAATTGTAACCCTCAATATGATAGTATTAGGAGGATGGGCCCTTGGAGAGGTGATTAAATCCTGATGGGATTAATGTCCTTATAAAAGGGGCCCAAGGGAGCTCTTTTCCCTTTTAACCAGGTGAGCCGCAGCGAGAAGACACCGTTCATGAACCAAGACGAAGGCCCTCACCACACACTGAATCTGCCAACGCACTGATCTTGAACTTCTCAGACTTCAGAACTGTGAGACAGACGTTTCTGTGGTTTATAAACTACCCAGTTTACGGCATTTTTAAACAGCCGACTGAACAGACTAGGATAGAAAGTAAGAAGATGAAGACAACAGAGTGTAGGCAGCTGTTTTGAAAAGTGGAATCATAAAAAAGGGGAAAGAGGGTGATAGCTGGAGGAGAATGAGGAGCGGGTGAGGGGTTTTCTCTTTCTCCCTCCTCCTTCCCCCCCCCTCCCTGCCACTCCTTTCTAATGCTGGGAGGGAGCTGAGAATATCTAAATGCATAGAAAGTGCTCGGTTGAGAGGAAGAGATAATTAACACAGGAGGATTCCTGGGAGGGAAGGAGTGCACAGGGTGGAAAACAGCAGGATGGCGTGGCCCCTCCACTGCAGCAGCAGAAGGGAAGGCCAGGCGTGTGCACGTGTTGGTGGCTGGTTTGCTTGACGGTGGAAGCTGAGGACTGCCTCTCTGCTGGCTGTGTATCTTCTCTGACAAGTAGGAAGCAAGGACCTCTAGTGAGAGTTGGGGATGGGAGGGGGTTTGGAGGCATGAGGAAACTGGTGAAGCTCTGGAATCATTATGGAAAGTGGGAAGAAGCTGGCCAGGGAAACCGAGAGGATTTCTGTGAGGAATGAAGACATTTAATGGCTGGCGATAATGACTTTATAGGAAGCCAGTTGGCCGGGTTCTCTGACTCACCCTACCAACACCGCAGCGCTCAGCTCCTTGGATACAGATACAGAGAAAGTGCACAGCTGGCTTCATCCAGGGCTGGGGTGATCAGAAATGAAGGACAAAAGAATTTAGAGTCTCAGCAAAAATGTCACTGGGCTGGGGCAGTGGCTCATTCCTATAATCCCAGCACTTTGCAAGGCCGAGGCAGGATGATTGCTTGAGCCTGGGAGGTTGAGACCAGCCTGGGCAACATAGTGAGACCTCGTCTCTACAAAACAAATACAAAAATGAACTGGGTGTGGTGGTGCCCACTTGTGGTCCCAGCTACTTGGGAGGCTGGGGTGGAGGATTGCTTGAGCCCAGGAGGCTGAAGCTGCAGTGAGCTGTGATTGTTGTCACTGTGCTCCAGGGTGGGTGATGGAGTGAGACTTTGTCTCAAAAAAAAAAAAAAAAAAAACTGTAATTGAATGAAAAACTGTGGAATATAAGGTGGCTAGAGGAAAGAAGTCAAGACAGGCCAGGACTGGTGACCGGGAAGAAAGCAGAGGACCCTGGCAGGTGAGAAGAGCGAGCAGGGCTGGTGGGAACAGCTGAATCACAAAGCTGGAAGATGAACGGGCTGAGTGTGGCTGCTTGAGATAGTCTGGAGGGGACCTTACAAGTGACAAGCCCCAAGTAGAACGTGGCTATGGATAGCTGAAGTAGAGAAGGGGTGAGGTTGTCGGAAACGAGGCCCCAAGGGTCTGAGAGGCTCGGGTATGGCCAGGTCACCGTCTGCGTGGTCGGTGACGTCATCCAGGAGGCTGCAGAGCACACGGGGTGGAGGAAGTCCTGTGAACCGGGAGCCGAAGTCTTTGATAAATGACAGGGCAGGACCTGCAAGTCCAGTAATGACATCAGGGAGTGTGTGGAGGGTCCAAGACAAAAAAAGCAGGGCCTGAAGGGAGGAGGGTCTTCCCCCAGTGTCCCCGTCAGCCTGGGAGGTGAGTGGGTTGGTTTCCCCATAATATAGGAACAAGCCAAGACCCAGGAGGGTAAGCAATGTGTCATGATTTGCAGATGGTAAATGGCAGACTGGGGACTTGCAGCTCCCCTGCACCATATCCTGTGTTACTCATGAGTACAGTTGCTGAGCTTGAACTTGGGTGGGTGCCCTGCCCCAGAATCTCACTTCTCTCCACCTCCAGCTCGAAGCCCCTGCTTTGCTGGAGGAGGGTCCGTCATGAATCTCAGGAGAGTGCTTAAGAGGGATGCTGTCTCTTTTCCCACCATGACTGCAACCTGTCATAGCCAGTGAGGGTGACTGACCACCCACCCTTTCTCTCCCTCTGCTCTCAGCAAACCCTAGAGGAAAGGGAGCAAGGAGCAGGGAGAGGACAAGTTGGGAGACTGTGGGAGCTGGGGTCAGCCTAGGGGCGGCAGCAGAAGATGACTAACACCAGCCAGCGTACTTGAGCACCTGCAGTGTGCTGTGAGCTGCTTTGAATATGGCTGGGTTTTGTTCTCCAGGCAGCCTGTGAAGTGGTAACTATCATCCCCACTGTTCAGATGAGGCCAGTGAGGTTGCAGAGAGCTTAGAGAAGGACAAGCTGAGGGCCCCACCTTGTGACTCCCTCTCTGTGGCTGTAGGTGTTGTGGACAACTGGCAGAGCAAACGGGATTCAAAAGGAGAATCTGTAGAGAGTGATCCAACCCCACAGAGCTTTTTATGGGGAAAGGTGAGCATTGCTAAGCCCCACACCTAGGGTAGTTTAGACACCCAGTACAGTGTGGCAGACCCTCACATCTATTTTTGGTTAAGATTCAGGACTCTTCTATTGGAAAACCAGCTCCCAATATGTCAACGTGGATTCAAGATCTCTCAAAGTGATGAGTGGTCGGTGAAAAAGAAAAAAAGACAAAGAAACAGTTTTCTTCAAAGCTGGGCCCAGGGGAGACACCACAGCTGCTCCTTGGTGGATGTCTAACATTCCCCTGAAAACCTCAGTTTTTCTTTAGGCTCTTTCAACAGGGGAGGGGGAGTGAGGTTGTACAAAGTGTCAGTGATAATTATACAAAAAGAAACAGAAGCAAAAACTGTTGACCAAAGATCACAATATGGTATTGTAAAAGCAGAACAATGTTAAAAGTTTCTTTCCATCAGCATAAAAACCATAAACCATAGCAGAATGGAGGTTAATTATAAACTTATAATTATCAGCAAGAAAATCATTGGGCTTACAGCTGCAGGGGGAACAGAATCTGACACAGGACAACCGGCCTGACCACAAAACTGCAAGAAGGGGGAGCCCCCCATGCAGGCTGGCAGGAGCAGTGGGAGAAGAAAGACTTTTGCATCCTTATCTCAACCACAGAGGATTGTCCTCCTGACAGATAGTCCGTTTATAGGCGCTCCATAAGGGTCGCATTCCCTTTCCAGGGTCCTAATCAATATGCCTTTCCTGGGAAAGGAATCTGGGTAATAAGCCTCTCTGTTACACGTCCATTTGTAGTCTGCATGCAGCGAGAAGCTTCGTACGTGCTGTCCTCTATCTCTGGCAGCCAGGCTATGTGGTTTGTCTTTTACACAGAGCTCCTGTTTTCCAAGAACAGCTCAGCAGGGCCAAAGTTACAAGCTACATTTTAATTTTTCACACTGTTCTTTGTGTCTGCAAGTATGAGTAGTATAGAGCATAACAAGTACAGTGAAGCAAATAATTCATCTCAGGCAAACTAAGTTTAAGATAGCACAATAAAGGAAATGTCAACCACGGTTTCTTCCCGTAATCGCAGAAGCCTCGGATTTCACCAGTCCTTCCAGAGGCTTGGAGATGCTCAGTCACCACCGAAGGGTCTGGCACATTCTCAACACTCTTCAAGAGCAAAGGCAGGGCCAGGAGGTCCAGAGCAGGCAGTGCGAAGCGCTGAGCTGTTAGGAGATCTAGGACCCCTGGGGACCCAGCGCTCTCCAGCCAAACATGTCCTCCCTCCCCCATCTATCCCCTGCCTCCTGCCGTGTATGCAGCACCGCGACCCTCCCACCAACGACCGCCATGTGGCCCTGAGCCCAGCCATGCATACAGTGAGAATACGAAGCACGCATAACGTCACCAGGAGAAAGAGGAGGAACAACGACTCTGCTAACTCACCGTGAGGCAGAGGGCAAGTACGGACAAGATTTGCAGAGACCGCGGGGCAGGCAAGGAAATCAACTTCTAAGAGGGTAACAGGGTCCAAAATGGCAGCCCCTATCTTGTTTCTCCCATTTTCCACCCCAGTGCACAGCCTGGGAGGGGAACAGCTGGAACGGAGATCCTGAGATCAGAAAACGGGCAAGACAGCTAAGCACTACTGCATGGTCTGGAGCTGGGACGGGCAAGGGGCCTGAAACCTCGTCCTGAAGGCTGGCCAAGGGCCCTGGAGAAGCTTGGTAGGAAGAGAGAAGCCACATATGCAGCCCTTGAGGGAGTCACAGCCAGCCCTATTTCCTGTGCCCACAGTGTCGATCTGAGGCCGGTGAGATGTGGTGGGAGGGGGAGAATCTGCTTGAGTTCCAGTCTAAGGAGGAACTGTTCAGCGGTCCACACCGCCCAACAAGGCAAGTGCCCTCTGAGGTGGTGAACTCCCTACCTGGGGACAGCTCTGCCTAGGCGCTCAACTGTCAGGGAGCTCCCTGCCGTGGGCAGGGCTGGGCTGACTCTGCCCGGCCAGCCCTGGTGTGTCCTGACTGCCAGGTGGCCTGACCTGTCACTTTCCCATTTCTGCTGCAGGGGTGGGAGAAAACATAGAAGGGGAGGTGGCACAGTCTGGAGAGTCTCCCCTCCCCACTGAACTTGGGCCTTCCAGTGGTCTAGGCTGCGGGTGGAAAAGAGAGAGTGTGGGGACCCTTATCAGATCATCTCTTGACCTCCTTCTGCCCGGAGTCCAGTTCTTCTCACAAAGGCTTGCCAAGACGCTACGAAAAAACCCTGGTCTGCGTCACCTCTTGCTCAGGGAAGTGGAGCGGGTAGGGGCAGAGGAAAGGGTCATATTGCCCTGGCCCTTTCCCAGTGGGGCAGAGCTGGGACATGAGAACCAGGCAGGGGAAGCATAAATCCAGTCGGATCCCAGCCCCCTTATCTTTCTTCAGATCCCACAACCTCTGGAAATCTCTTAGGACATAAGTGGTACTCTGGGTTTTTCTTAAAAAACCCAGATCCCACTCTCCTCCATGATAATGAGCCCAGGGAGAGTCAGGTATTGAGACGAAGCCTGGAGTGGTCAGAGGAGGTCAAGGGTAAAGGGAGGGAAGGCTGGGTGGCATCAAGAGTCTGGTTTGTGCTGCTGTGAAACAGGCATGGACTTATTCTTGGTATTAGTAGTTTAGTAGAAAACTCTTATTGTGGCCCCTGCCCAGGGGTGGTAAAGAGGTAGAAATCGGACTCACTGAGGCTTAGTGTTTAGGAACTAACCATCTCTTGGCCAGTCCTGCTTCCACTCATTAAAAAGCAAATGGGTGCATTTGGATCACCTCTGAGAAGAAAAAAAAAAAAAAAAAAAAAAGCAAATGGGGCCAGGCGTGGTGTGTCACGCCTGTAATCCCAGCTACTCAGGAAGCCAAGGTGGGAGAATCTCACGATGCTAGGAATTCAAGGCCAGCTTGGGTGACATAGAGATCCCCTGTGTCTAAAAATAATTGTTTAAAATTAGCCAGGCATGGAGGCACACACTTGTAGTCCCAGCTACTTGGGAGGCTGAGGAAGGAGGATAGCTTGAGCCCAAGAGTTGGAGGCTGCAGTGAGCTGTGGCTGGGCCTCTGCACTCCAGCTGGGTGACACAGCAAGACCTTGTCTCAAACAAAACAAGCGAATGAGCAAGCAAGTGGTGAGATCAGCAGTGGCCACGCCTCTCTTCCACCCGTTGTCTTCCTTCCTGCATCACGCTTCACTCCCCATCCCTGGAGAACCCCAGCTGGCTCTGGAGGAATTTTCCAGTCAGATGGGGTGCTGAACTCTGCAGGTAGAGATGAGCAGTTGGGGCCTTGAGAGGGAAAGAGAGACCCAGAATGGAGTTCTGTATCCATCCAGGGCTGCCTTGTGTGGGTGGAACCACCTGAAGGCATAATTACTCAGAGAGCTCTGGGCCCGGGGTCGGGCAGGAACAGAAGAACCTTGGGATGGAGGGGGGGTGGGGGTGAGGAGAACCCAGCATGCTTAGTTGTTTGTCCTGGGAACCTTAAGGAGCAGCTATTCAGCCACAGGGTTGGGGCGATCCCAACCTGAGGCCTCTTTAAGTGGCAACCCAGGAAAATCGAAGGCAGGTTACACAGGTCTTAGGATCTGCAGGGGCCTGGGGCAGGAGAGGATTGGCAAGGGGCTGGGGGCTTGGTGGGATAGCCTGATTGAAGGGTGTTCCTAAAATGAGATGCACCCACCGGGGTGACACCAGACACCCATACCCTGAGGCATGAAAGCTAGAAACACAGAAAACTGCCTTTCCTCAATGGCGCCAGGAGTCTGTTTTGTTGTCAAACAAGGTTAAGCTGGAACGTTTCTTTTCCAGAGGAGGGTGTGGCAGCACAGCAGTGTAGTGTGTGTGTGTGTGTGTGTGTGTGTGTGTGTGTGTGTGTGTAGGGGTGACAGGAGGGTGGTAATTCTGTTAGGACAGTGCTATGAGTTCATGTGCTGAGTGTCACCAGCAGAAGCATAGCTGGGATGGAGGATGGCTGTTAGGGACAGGGATTGTACTATGTTACTATTGTGTGTGTGTGTGTGTGTGTGTGTGTGTGTGTGTGTGTGTGTGTGTGTATGTGTGTGTGATGGAGTTTCCCTCTTATTGCCCAGGCTGGAGGGCAATGGCATGATCTCGGTTCACTGCAACCTCCACCTCCTGGGTTCAAGTGATTCTTCTGCCTCAGCCTCACGAGTAGCTGGAATTGCAGGCGCATGCCACCATGCTTGGCCAATATTGTATTTTTAGTAGAGATGGGGTTTCTCATGTTGGTCAGGCTGGTCTCGAACTCCCAACCTCAGGTGATCCGCCCATCTCGGCCTCCCAAAGTGCTGGGATACAGGTGTGAGCCACCGCGCCTGGCCAGGGATTGTACTATTAAAGAAAACTTATCCAATGCCACTTAATAAAGCACAGTAAAGCAGGCTTTACTCAGGACTTTTGAGATGGGTACAGGGACCACTGCCACAGGGTCTCTCATTTGGGAAGAGAAGTTGGGCTCAACTCCAAATACAGCATGGGTGAGTGAAAATGCAAAGCCCATGATCTCATTGATCTGTCTAATATTGATGTTGAAGTCTCCCACACTATTGTCCACACAATAGTGTAGGAGACTTCAACATCAATATTAGACAGATCAATGAGACAGAATGTTA